>NW_019214267.1:0-163917 GCF_002532875.2 Varroa jacobsoni
GAACATTTAATATTATTTAAAAGAGTTGTACATGATTTCGAAGATGTCGACTACATTGGGCCGATGAACACTAACGGAGAGAAGAGATTCTCACAATCGTAAATTTAAGAACAGCCAAAGGGAATTCTATAGTCGAAAAAGCTTTATTTATTTTTATAAAATGGCGACATTTGTAGGGTTGAGCGATGGCAGTAGTAAATGATAACTAATATTTGAGCTCAAACAGCCATTCATAGTGTCATTGAATCAGTTAATCCTATAGTCGTCTGAATGATGTTAGGCAGAATCGTTTAGCTCAAAATTTTTTCAAAATAAAGAAAAAAAAAAAAGGATTAGGTATGTGCAATGGCCCACGGTTCCTAGTTGTAGATACTTGTGATATTATTAGCAAGATAGACAAGCTAGCCGAAAAACTAATGATTTCTTTCATTCTGATAAGATATATCTGTTTTCACAGGGTTCACAGCTTTGGGCTCCATGAGGATACTCTTTGATCACCGATCATAACGACAGCTTTGAAGTAACCCAGCCCCGGGGGGTAAATAATCAACCTTGTTTTATTGTGGCTTTTCATTGTTTGACCGTTTACTACCAAACGTCTTTAATAGACCGAATATAACACGTGTATTCACTTTCTCAATTGGGCCCATTTTCCTCACAAAGTAACGTATTTCCTGAAATTATATTTGCTATATAATTTTTTCATAAATTTCAAATTCGACAGCAAGATCAATGTTGCTGTTCTATAATCCCATTGAGTAAGTGTCTCGTTCACTGGGCTTTACTACTCTTACAAATTTTGGACATTAAATTTCGACTTTTGAAATATCCGGTGTACCCTTCTTTATTACCTGCATATCAGGACCAGCGCTCTGAGAGCTTATTAATGGCTTCACACTTACGACCCCCATTACCGTACCTAATTTCATTACTTATCTCTTTTTCGAGAAAATCGGTGCTGGGGTAATGTAGGCAATCAATCAATCTGTTGTTAAATTAACACAATTAAAATTACATTCCAACTTCAAAAGCAGTTTATCGAATTATAATCGTTTAGCGCACAGCAGAGCGCTTTGATAAACGCTAAATGGAATTGCCAACCCATTGGTCACCGGTACCACTGCAGGCCTCTATGAAGTGCCTTTTTTGCCGAAGGTTAAAGGCTAATGCATTAGGCTGTTTATGAGAAATCGTCTGTTAATGCTAGACTCTCGCCCACTAACTAGCACTTGGTCCCCTCAACTTAAGGCTTTGCTAAGCACTTAATAAAAAGGACAAATGTTGAAACGATTATTTCTATCCTCATCAAAAAGTTCCTATCAAATACTATTTCCACACCCGCCCCACCTGAGTTGTGCCCAGGGACGTACGTACACCCTATCGCTAAGCCTCGAGAAGCCTTTTTCAATATTAAGCTTTCTTAATTAAGCAGTTTTTAATAGCGACATCTTGCCGGGCGTGCTTTCGAGCGGGGGAGCTTCATTCGATTCGAGATAGAACATTGAATTAACAGTCAAAATGGAGACGAGTTATCTCTAGAGGCAAGAAAGGTTCGCTGTGACCGGTTTTCGGTATAGGTCGCCGGGGAGGGGCGGACAAGGACAGCGATGCTGATAAAGTACGTGATTTGGTTGGCATTTTATCGAAACTTTTAGCCATTTTTACTCTTAGTATACTTCGAAAATCCGTAACAACGTTTCAGCCTTAGACTATTTTGAGTGGCCTCGGCAGAAATCCATTGGACGGTCAGCAGTGCACTACTAAGAAGAGAGACAGCAGGTGGTCCACTAATATATGCTCGATTTCGTTCATTAACAGATACGATAGAAAAAGCAAGCGGACATGTTACTCGAGTATCGACCGCTTTCATATTCTCTGTCTGTTTAGAAATATCATTGTGACGTTCGCACCGGGTTCGCACTAATAATTATCATGATTTACTCCGGGTGTATGTGTGTGCACCATTGTGTTCCCTTGTTTATGGAGTTTCTGTTTATCTCAATCCGGACAATGAGGTATATGCGAACGGATAGGTATATTGATGTTTTTCTATTGTTTCAGCCTGAGCAGCGGCAACGATCATGTTCGTACTTTACTAATGATCATTTTTTCTTGATCCGTCTAAAATGTCAACGTTTTGTTCCAAATGCTGATTTGTTTCAAATGCTGAGAGTTCAGTGAGAGATACTGATTGGATTTTACCGTACAATCAAGCGATGGATGAGGTCGTGCTATAAGATGCTTTAGATTTAAAGTATATCACGTTTTGCTGCTACGTGCGTTCGTCTAAAGACGTATTTTGAGTTCTACATTCGGCTCTACTGCTGTTAAAGGTCGAATCAAACGGCTGACCCTCAGTTCGAAACGAACGATGTCTACGCTCGTTTTCGAACCTAGACGTTTTTATGTGTCTGTAAATCTAATAAGCAAACACGTTCCTACTGCCGGGGCAAGCGCAGATATTTCACTGAATACGCGGCAGAAAAAAGCGGAGTGCAAACTGAAGCCCCGACGTCCCGAAGAGACCATGTCCCCATAACGTATGCAAGTAAATAAACGATATTTAAGTAAAAAGAAATACCTACACCGTTAAAGATTAGAATAACTTGATCAATGAATATGTTCTGGTGACACGTACATTGTCGTTACCATTATGTTCTCATAGAACTTGAATACATAGGCTCAACAACAACTAAACAATTAAATCTAATTAGATACGAACCTGGTCAGAGTGTTCCAATCTCGATGAGCCTCTGACGCACGCATAAATATTACATAATTTCTGTTCTCACCTTCAGATGCGTTTGCACTATTTAGAAAGTGTTACTCGCAATGAATCCCGAAAAATTACTTAAAGGTAGTAATCTATAGCCAGTTCAAAATGTTTGGTTCTCATACTTTTTACATAGTATAAATGGTACTTTTTTTTGTTTACGAAATAGCCCAGTACTAGTTGTTTATGCTTTGGATTATAACAAGTTTCTTAGTAACCAATGTAACAGGCAGACGCAAATGCGAGGTAAAAATATTAGACACCGAAGACAGACGTAAATGAAACTCAGAGCTATCTTCACTTTATACAAACATCTAAAAAGCATATTTATTAAACTGCAAACGATCAGACTGAGGACGGTAGTCGAGCTATTTTCGGTGCGTTACCAGTCGTCAACAAGCCCAGTAAGCCGTCACCACTATCGGCGGAGGTTCACATGCCTTATATACTGTTCTATTTAACGAATAGGACTCAGTCTGTCCTCTATGCTCTTTGCAATTATTCTGCAAATCCTCTCAAACCCATTAATAATTAGAAACGAATAGGGAGCCAAGTATGGAAAACTCGAGCTACAGACGGGGATGCTGTAGCGCTAAAAAACGTTGTAAGGTTAAGCATACTGGTGGCCTATGTTGAAAACTGTATACTGCCAAAAAAAATTTCCAAGGGGATTTTCATGTACATATATTATTGGAATTGAGTTCCGCTGTTGTATTTTTCTCCATATTGCTTAATTCGAATAAGTTTGTTTGCAAAGACTGGGTCGTTTATGTGCCTCGGTGCCTATCGTAACGAGCAATAGAGGATTCGGGGTCCCAGTTATATTTCTGGGGTCGCCATTAAATATCGGTCTCATAATAATTATAATGATTACCTAAAACTGTTAACGTCCTGTAAAGTTGCTGAGTTAGGCGGAAAGTTTGCTGACACCCTCCGTCTAACCCCACGTTGTAAAACTGCCCACGACAGCCACCTTCACCTGCCTATTAATTAACTCGATTAGAACGCGAGAAGGTGAACGATGTCAACCATTTCAGATTAAACGAATCATCGAATAGATGAAGTACTATGTTGCCTCATCAATCTGATAAGATTCACTTGTTGGGTCAACTAAACAATTATAGATCACTTAGCCTTATTTCTTGGATATCTAATCTACCCTTTGCAAATCCATCCAGATAACAATCACTGGTAGTTTTCGCAGATACAAAGGCACAACTGGCCTCTAAAGAGCCCAAGCCAAAAATCTTCCAAAGCCAAAACCGTCTTACAACCCGGTAAACTTATTGCTGGCATGGCGCAGATAGAAGCCGCGACAAGCCAATAAAGCCTTTCACTACAACAAAGCTATGTGTTTTTTAAAATTCCACCAAAAAATGGAAACATAGAGATGTATTTTTCTTGACACAGATATCTGACAATGGCAGGACTGCATTCCTGGCCCAAAAAATAATTACTCCAAGGTCCGCATGTAGACGCACAAATATCACGTTTCAGTTGGAATACTAATCTGCCCATCGTGGGGCAATGTCACCAGGCTCTTGAGTCTAATGTATGTATATATATACGGCTTAGCCGAGTAGGCAAAACAATTTAGACAAAAATACTGATTTTTTCCGGTTTAGCTAAACATCCTGATGTATTTTTAATATGATGCCGCAATAACACCAGCTGTTGATTGTGCTTTAGTTGAAGTAGCTACGTAGCCGTAATGCTGGCTAAAAATGTCTTCAGTATCAATACCCTTATGGACGTTTGAATTTAAATGGGTCTATACCATTTGCTATCGAAGGACTTATTTCTTAGTTTCTTTATTCTTTAATCTACAAAGAAAGGACCATAATATAGTTTTTTGTATATAATGAAGCTGTATCAAATGGATAAATTTTGCGAATTTTTTTAAAATAGCAATTTTTTTGCCGTTTTATGCCCAGCGAAAGGAAAAACGATCGAGTTCTTTAAGGCATATTCAGATCAAAACTATAACCCAAAAAAGGTTATCTCTGATATACTGTGTCTTGCTAATCGGTTTCGGATACACGATTTTATAACGGTACGCCATCGTGCCCAACGTGTCTGTAACTCTAACAGTGATTTCGTTGCGCAGTTGTGAGCTGTGATTTTTGGCGTACTGACAGTATACGTAGAAGTATTTGTGCAAACATGCATATCATACATCTTCGGATCTAAGCAAGAATACGTAAGAAGTCATGAAACGTGTTAAATCAAGAAGGCAATTGGTCAAAAGCAGTACTCAGAGCGAGTACTTGCTTAGAAATTTTTCGAGCTACTTACAGACTGCGCATATAGTAGATACGTAAACGACTGGAAGTAAAAAGTAGCATTATACCGGAAAGTCTTGAGGAACTAAATTAACGTGCAGACTGTTTATGTATTAAAGATATGAATTATAGGAAATACTTATGTAATCTTTTTTAAAACAGATGCAAGAAGAAGTGCATTTTATACATACAAGATTGTTATTTGTTGAAGCAGTGTCAGAGAGTATATAATACAGGAAGCGTGCTGTAATTAAAAAATATTGGACTCCAATTGAAGTTTCTCTTGAAGGGGCGATGTGAATGCAACATGAAATAAAATATTTTTGTATAATCTTTTAAGCCGTCATCCAGCATATACCAACGATAAGCAGAGATCCGAAGACGAACCGTCTGTGCATACTTCATTCTCATTGGGAGAGTTCTTTTATACTCTACCGCTTCTTTAAATCTGCCTTATTGGCCTAGCATGAACTATTATGCGAGTTTCGTTAAAAAAAAAGAAAAAAAGTAATGTCGTTCTGGGTAACTTAGTGGTTCGCGTTTAGACCCTTCTGAGGCAATAGTGCTGTCCCGGTTTAGCTGTGTTAGTGTTTCAATTTATCGGAAGTCTTCCAATGCTGAAGCGGCTAAAGGTCAAGCGGTTAGGACGTTTCCATTAAGTAGTTATCCATGGTTGGCTTTTGCCGCGTACCAGCCAGTTTTCGTTCCATCTTTGCCCCTTGCGACCTGCCCTCATCGAAGATAAAATCGGCTGAAAGAATGATCCAGACATTCTTTATGGTCATCCCGTTGGTGTTGGCGTATCGTTCTAAATTCGAGTACCCTGTTTCTAGTCCTGTATGTCGACACGAACCGACATCATTTCCTGCCGCCGCCAAAAGTTTCAACGAGTCAATTTAGGTTATTGATGGATAGCTGGCTGTTCAGTTTCCCGAGCTGAAATGAGACGGATAAGGACGCGCAGTTCGCTTGCCCGCTTTCGCGATCTCGGAACAAGCGGATCACGATCCTTATGGACCCATTGCTTGTTCACTGTTCAATGGCACAGGCAGTCATAGTCCGCGAACATGTTAACGTTTGGGTAGTTCCTCACATACAGAGTGATCAGGAAATACGCTGTTGTGCAATGTAAAAAGCAGTACAGTAACGGTAGTTACCGTCAACCTACTTGTTTTCCGGACTCAACGTCGACATTAAAGTCTCTATATATATATATAAGTTGCCAGAGAAAAAGCTGACAATAATCTTCATACACGTAATGAACATCGCAATGTATGGCTATTCTTTTGAGGAACGCTGTAATGATTATGTCTATAATAAGAAGATTGTTTGACGGAGGTTGTTCCCAATGTCTAAACGAAGATGTCTCAACTGAATTTCTCTAAGAATTTAGAAATTTTAATTAATAACTTGAGATTAAATTGC
Organism: Varroa jacobsoni; assembly: GCF_002532875.2. Classification (NCBI taxonomy): domain Eukaryota; kingdom Metazoa; phylum Arthropoda; class Arachnida; order Mesostigmata; family Varroidae; genus Varroa; species Varroa jacobsoni. The sequence continues at coordinate 6,481 of NW_019214267.1, forward strand.
AAAAAAACAATCACATCAATAAAAAAAACTAATTCTACGTGCAGCACTCGATTATGTGTATAGGCGAAGCGAAAAAGAGATTGCTCGTCTCACTTAAAAGGTTATTCTTTATTTTTGTAATTTAATCTTTCAAAAATTACAAAAAAAAAACTTATTTTTTATATAGATTTTATTATATGTTAGAGATTGATTCGGTCTTTTATAAACTATAAGAAAGATCTTACAATACTTCAACTAACAATTTTAAGATTCGAGTAAAGATGACTTTTTACAACACTTTCTACTTTGGGTAATATAGTTTAAGGACATTCTGTAATATATCTATGCTATTCGTGATAAGGAGGGCCTAATATCTTCTGATCTCACTCGTCTGAAAAGACGTTATTATTTCTCCTACGTACAATCGTTATATCAAATTTCTGTCAATAGAAGTTTTTATCTACGTGCCGACGTCGCTTCTATTACCGTGGAAAGTAATGAACGTACCAATGCAGTGTTGGCCCTCAGTCACATAATGAACCCAGCAACCTTCGACTGGCAACAACAATAGCAACAAACAGCAACAATTCGATACAACATTTACACGGCTAGTTCTAATTTAGCGTATTTCTATTTTAATCTAGACAAATCGTATCCAAAACGTACTAATTTGTTTAAACGTATTTAATTTTTATCCTACCAACTGTCGAGTAAAAGGGGTGCTGACGAAAATATACCCCATGAACACTTTCTGTTTTTCGAATAGGGTAAATGGGCATATTGTAATTTGTCTGATACGTTTGTTTGTTTACGGGTAGCTTGTGGTAAGGCCGCTTAGTTGAGAAAAGTTTCATCGAGTGCTATGGATTTTCATAATAAGCTACCTACACGTTTCGTTCATGTTTCTTAACTGGTATTTATTTAGCAAGTGTCATATTAAAGAGGTCGTGGCTTTGTATTAGGTATATCAGAAGTGTTGAAAAAAAGATTATAGACCTTTGATCTCTGCCCTCTATTAATCTATTTTCGAAGATAGCATAGCGTAGCACACGGACCCTCAAACGAATGCAAACGTTTTCGACTAACTTCTATGAGCGGATTTATCTAGATTCAAATTGATCAATCAATCTACGACGAATATAATAAATACTAACTCCGAAATGATTAAAGCTTTGATACTCCGATAGAAAAACAGCAATCAGTCTGCGGCGTATGTTGACCCTTCAAGCCAAAAGTTTATTCGCCAGGGACTTGATTAAGAGTTTGTAAGGTTTCTTTTGCGAGAGCTAGATAGGGCTTGCGTTTCTTAATGACCTGATCTCATACCTGACCACTAATGATACTAGTCTTCATTAATATCAATATTTAGATAAAGACATCAAGAGTGACAAAACTAATCAACAGGTTCTCATTTCGGGTACTGATCGTACATACGTGGTGTAATATTCGCGCGTCAAAAAAGGTCATACTATGATATACACTTGCCAGTGTTCCTTCGGGTTAAATCGACCCCCGACTGGATAAGTGCTGTTGTACCAACAAACAATGATATGGACAAAGCCATCAATCGTTAGACTTCCTCTGCTGGTGCGTCTTCACGGATGCAAGAACGACACCCCCACAAACAGAACACTAACGTTGTCTGGAACTCGAATAATAAATTTAACAGGTACTTTTTTGGATGGGGTCAAGACGAATGCGTTATTATGCAGATCAGATCTCTATTTGCTACTCTAAATACCAGCAATAGTTTAATATTACTCCAAACCAGAGCTGCACCAGATGCGACTCGGTACGTCAGATTACCTGTGCCCCTAGACGCGCTAGGCCGTGAGTCTAGTTTTAGTCCTCGCTATACCGGATTACATAGCAGCATCTGTATTCTAATACGGTTGAATCGTCTCTTCTCCCCCAAGACTTGTCCTGTCGTTGCGGCCCCAATAATGCAATCATTCGTTGTATTCCACAAACTTTTCCATGCATGCTTTGAGCTAGCTCTCAAGTTACTGTCCTGTTTCTACCGTGCCACTACCTCGTCTATGTATGGAAGCTAAGTACTTCTCACGTCTCAAGTTTTCCCATTTTCGTAATGAACTACATAAAAATCACCTACATAAAAATTAAAATATATTGTGACTAGTGCTTCAGTGAATCGTTTATTTTTTTTCATTGCTTAAGATGCCAACTTTTTATTGGCATCCGTTTACTTGTATGCAATCATGATTAGAGAGAGTAATTTGTTTTAAGATACACTGAGGTCAATGATAAAATGAGAACGAATGGTAACCTTCATATGGCTCTAGATGTTACCTGATGAAAATATTGATTTAATCATCATATTCAGCTACAGAAATTTTTCATACAAAAAAGTATGTCTTTAATTATTTTATCGATTGACTATGCTACAGCAACGATTATTTTACCTGTATGATATAGAATTGATTTTGCTAACGTGTGTAATTTAAATAACTGTGGCCTTATGCAGGCGTGTTGAACCTTCGATGCAGCAATAAGCGCCTGTATTCAACGTATGGTGCAGTTACAATATGTCTTGGGTATAGGGAAGTATTCCTAGAAATTTACGTTGCCTTATGACACAGCCTTCGTCTGTGACGGTTCGTTCATATGTTGTCTCCTCCGCCAGCGAGGATTTTTAAGCAGCAACTTCTTCGGAGCGGAGAAGTGCCCCCATCATTTTTCGGCCCTTCCTGGCTTCAGGATCCTGAAAGGTCTCGCTTTTGTATCGAATCCGAAGGGCTCTTTTCTGCCTTCAGGAAAAAATTCCCTAACGGTTCTTCTTGTGGGGTTAGAGAGCTGCCAAAATCTTCCGAACGATGTCGACACCGGAGTTCCTCAACAATTAGGTTTCAAGTAACGTTTCACGTGACGCTTGCACGAAGTGATTTTTCCGCCGTATATGTGATTTTGTTATTGTATAATTGTACAGTTTTAGTTAAATCTATCCCTTAAGAGACGCCGTTCATATTTTTCAAACCCATTTATCTATGATACAATGCGCAAAATGCTCTTTTTACTGTAAACGGTAACGGTAATCATTTACTGACTATAAAATCGATTCAAATCTATTATCTACGGTCGAGAAGCATGTCGGGGCCGGTTTGACTTTACCTTGCCTTGAACGATCAGGATTTAGGTAAAACGTTTGCTATTACTACCCCGTAAACTTAAATGTTGGATAAACCCAAGAGTTTCGAAAATGCAAGAATTTTACTATATTTTGTCAGTCAGCCTTCTTTGATCCGGTTGTCTTATTTGAAGGCCGTTCCCTCTTCAACAATCAATCTTATGTCTTTTCTTCCCTTTTTTCACTTTGAATTTTCGTCCTATTTCACCTGAAACGTTTCCCCGTAGCTTTCAATTTAGGTAGGCTTTTGTCGAAACTGCTGGCAAAAGCTGAGTTTGGATTATCGTAAATATGAGACGAATACAAGGTCGGAATAGTTCGAGGACGATTCGGATTTTATTTAGCCATATTTATCACTCACACACACACACACACACACATTTAATCAGAGCACACACACGGCATGATGCTTGTTGCATTACTTAATTTTTTTTCTGTTGGATTTTCAAGCTTTCAGTTTGACAGGACCGACGTGAGCGTAGCCAAAAGGCCAGCCTATAATATCTGTATAAGTTCATTCTAGCGCCTGACCTTTACTAATCTAGGAGCAAAATGTTATGTTTAGCATGGCGAGGGCCTTCTGAAAGAGACCTTATTCACATGCATCTCCCTATCAAAAATGTTATGATACCATGCAGGTCAGTGACTTAACATTCTAGTAGACCAGATTTAAGATCCGAAACTCGTCGATCATTTTCAGTAACACGAGTTAACCAAATGAGAGAAAAAAAAGATACGATATTCTACGATACAAAGTCTACGATACGATACAAGGTTCTATTTTTTAGACGATACAGTCTGATCCTACCTAATTTATCGATAATAGAATATCAAGCTAGTTAGTCTAGACTTACTTGACAATGCTTGCTTATTATTTAAAATTAAGTTTGAGAAGTTAGTAAATGTTCTAAACAGTTAATTATCTCGTTTCATGAATGTATTGAACGTCTACTGTTTCGACCCTATTAGACAATAATTTAAAATAAACATGACAACCGAACATTGCCCATTAGGCCCGAATTGAAACGAGCCAAAAATTCCTGGAGAACTTTCGAAGTCCTGCGTCAATCCGAGAATTAACGCAAAAACTTCACTATTGCCGATCAATTAATTAGCCTTATGTCAAGGGTTTTACTGTAATCCCAAAAACAAAATGTGAGCAAAATTATGCCATGTGTTCAATCACACAGTAGTATTTACTAGCACCTTGAAGGCACGGCTTGTATCCTAAGTAACAAACTTGTAACGTTGTTACCAATGAATTACTCATAAAAGTTACACATGCGAAAGCCTTCACAGGCAAATCAATCAAGACTAATTTAGTTTTCTGCGTCTTCCATCTATATCGAGCTGTTCCCACTCGATAAATGATAATACTATTGAGCCTAACTATTTAGGTCGCGCTTCACTTACTTCGAGTACCATCTCGATATACCACTCGTGATGTATTTGTCATGCGATAACACTTCGCCGATTTTCGTCGCCCGCAGTCGACCGTTATCTTTTCGACCCGCATCAGCAGCCTCGTTTGAGGGGCCGAACTTAACTTGCTGGGACCGCCTGACGTCTAACCTGTGTTTGTAACTATGGAGAGCTAATTAGAACCTGAACGCCTAAGCTGTAAGCGTAGCACCCTTCGTGCAACCTTTACGTAGGTCAAAATTACCCTAGCTACGCAGGGATATTTTTTATCTGTCATTGTACAGGATGTGCGTAATATCTATGCAATATTATTTCCTTTTCACCGCGATATTATAATCCGGGCACACGGTAACGTTACAATGTACCGCATCGATAAATTATTTTCAATAAAAAAAAACTACATATATGATTTTATCTGGTTGTTTTTAAATGTAGATCCTACTTTTACGAGTAAAACTTATCAGCGTTTATATTCTCGTAGAGACATTACCGTTTGCGATATAGTACACTCTATATATACATAGATATAGGTGCGCAGTTAACTAATACATTAAAACAAAAAAAAAAATCCAACCCATATTGTTCCGTAAGCTGTGACCTGATAAATCGGACAAACCGGGAGAGGTAATAGTGTAAATTTCAATGACAAGGCACTTGTGGAGCACAACATCATGGCAGGCTTGTTTAAGTCAGCTGTGTATCCTTCATTTCCACCGTCCGTGTTTGACTCTAAGGCATTTGAAAGTTTAGTTAAAGATAATTACGGTATATGACAAAAACATATGCGGGCAAGCTAACTTGTAACTGTCTGAAACATTATGTAGTAGAGCACTAATGGAGAACAGTGTCTTTACCACTAACTAAAATACATGACAAGAGATGGCGTAGCAAGGCTTGATGATTGCTATTGTACTTGCATGTCGTATTTAACTGTTGTATGCTTTGGATACGACTGACTAAGGCAGCATAAAGCTTCACGCATATATATATATATATATATATATATATATATTGCTAGAATTATCATGTTCTGGCGCATTGAAATGTACATGGTACTCTGTCGTACACAGCTTAAGTCATTAAAAGAAATAGATAAACTTTCACGTTAATGCCCCTATCCTAACGCTGGTCTTTAGATGTTGGCTTCTTTCTCTCCTATTTTTCGAACACGAAGTAACGCTGAGTGTAGAAAATTGAATGTATTATTCCTATAATGAAAAACATGATTTAATTCGGATCTGTTAGATTATGGGTGCTAGTTAAGATCTGCAAGGGTGGAGATGCGCCATTTAAATTTTATGTTTAAATAGGGCTGTGAATATCGGCCCAGCCTTGTTAATTATGTTTATGGCCTTCTTGTGCATCATACTTGACATAAAGCGAAAAGATTTTAGGGAATAATAAACCATAAACACGGCATATGTTATCGTACACGCCTGATCTTGAGTTGTCAGTATTTCAATCGACATCGTCATCAACTCTTTTTCGTGCTGATGTGATTAACAAGAAAGCTTTCTTCCACGATCTCGATCTAGCTAGAACGGGCGAATTCACCCAGCGGTGGTCATTTCTCCTGATTGTCACATCCCTGCTGGGTGTTTCGAACTGATCAGATAAACAATGTGCCAGGAATAGATTAGGTCGTCGTGGCCGCTACACGGGCGCGCCTGTTTCGAAATCGCCGCGAGCCGCGAGAACGCGGCCAAGTCGAAAACCATTAACTTTGATATTCGAAATTAATCTTCTATTATTCAGGGATCTTTAAAGTGCACCAAATCAATGCTGAAATGTTCGATGAATCGTTCGGCGACAGTTTTACGTCTGGTAGCCATTTTAGCAGACTGCTGGCTCTCAGCAAGAGACGATATATTAATGTCAACTGTAACTGTAAGCTTTATTTGACCCTGTTAGTAGATTTCATTCAGGACACAACGTTGCAGTACTAAATTAGATTGACTCAAATGTCTGCCAGACCAGACCCATAAAAGTCGTCAGTCGGATTTAAGGAACACGGACGAATTCAACTCATTATATATATATATATATATATATATATATATGGTGTTTCGATGGTATTGTTCCGCATTTCGAAATTATGCTGTTTCGTTACGCTGTAGCAAATCTAGAGAGTGATAGCCCAAGGGATCGCTGGTTCGAATCCGCTGACGCGCATACATACAACAGCATGCATCAATAATAGCACAATACATTTAAACAAACTATCGCACGTCCAAATAGCGAACAGAGTATTTCGTTTACCTGGAGTTGTTAGTTTGAGGTCGTATTTGAAATTTAGACAATGAGCTGATTATAGAATCTGTAAAGGGTCAATATAATTCCAGTTATGAGATTTGAACCGCTATACCAAAAACCTTACACATCTTATTCAACTTAAATGTATTTGGCCAGCGCAACAGTGTATTACTTACTATCCTTGAAATTATACCTCACATTTTACTATTTAGTTATTCGTGCTACGGTTTCTTGATATTGTTTAGAAGTCCGAATTAATCATTGTTGCATTACACCATAATAGCGTACAATGCAGTGATATATAATGGCAGCACCAGATTCTGTCTGTATACTTAATACGACTACTGCTCTTATTGACTGGTGCAAATCAAGGTCTCTTTCGGCCCTAAACCCAAAACAGCCGGTCAATTATGGTGTCTTTGTCATACACACAAAGTCTCTGCTGTGAAAAACAGCAAGAATCGCCGGTTCGAGTCTTGCGAACGACAACCTGTATAAATAAACCAATAATTTCTTCATATGATATATAGGTTTTTTTTTTTTGTTATATAAAAAAATCACCTAGCTGTATTGTTATTTTCTGCACCGCTAGCTGTTCATCGCATGTGAAGAAGCCTTCAGAATTGTCTACGTTTGGGCATAGCACCAAAGACTTGCCCTGTTAGGCAACCTAACCTCAGCGAGTGTTGGTGGACTTATTTGGAGTTCCTTCAATAAATCCATGAAACGGCATGGCAACCACACAAACAGTTATTAGCCTTTTAAACGTTTATTTTTCTAATCATTAATATCTAATTGAAATTTCCGTAGCAGCGTAACGGCATGCTTGTTACTTATGGTTATTACGGCAACACACTCTGGAAGATGCGCATGAGACGCTCAGACCCGATACCTTCAATGGATTTCTCGTATTCCAATTGGAACCGCTAACCTTTTCATTTATTTAGGGCATATTAACACCTATTATATGTACTGTTACATAATTATTAGAATATCACGTTTGAATTGATTTAACACTTCGGAATTGTAAGTCAAAAAAAATCTAATTCTTCATAGTAGTTTTTTAAAAATAGAGATACGTTTTTTTCTGACGGACCTTTCGGCGCACGTGTAGTCTCGATCAAAGCAAGTGTTCTGATACTGTTTCAATGCACCCAAACATAATTTAGGCAGCCTGTAGAAGGGGAAAATTGAGTTATAAAGAAACAAAGCGTTTCGAATTGACCGACGATTCCGAATTCATCATAGAATTCTGTAATCAGACGTGGTACAGAATAGTGTCCAGTATAAAGCAAATGAAAATTTAAAACTCGAGATAGTCTAGCGCCTAGATAGAACGTTTATTGCAGAATAAATGCGATGCAACGTTCTTCCGTGGCCAGAGATTACAGGTACGTTAGGATCCCTAAGAAGGATAATTAGCAAAATAAACTGTCGACGTAATGTTAGGCAAACATCTTTACTATTTCCAAAGGTCCGACATTAAAATCTGGTATGAACTTGTTGTTTGTTTAAAAGTTAGCTAGCTCTGCACCAGTCTCGCTTGTGCATGGTGGTCACGATACGGCTTCCTGTGCTAATGCGACTTGAGTTACGTGTTCCAATACCTATTGCTCGTTTCGAAACTCTGCATTCAACTGTTGGGTTCCTTCTCGCTATGATGTCAACAAGATATCTCTCGGACACGTTGGATAGAACAGAGGACCGAAAGACGGACTACTTTCTGCTCTCGTCTGTGCTCTCTAATGGCACGTGATCGCTCGACTATTGCAGTGGCGCTATTGTTGCTGCTATCGGTTATATATATATATATATATATATATATATATATATTGCTATTTATTACCAGCTGTACAATAATAGCGCCAAATATGAATAAATAGAGATTGTTACGCTGTTTAAATTGTGATAATGCGGTAGGGATGATGGCGACTTAAAAGTGATACGTGGTGGTGTGAGTTCAAATCCTTTTCGTTTCGTACGAGGGCCAGCCGTCTGATGATACGGCTAACAGCGGTTACCGACATAAGACTCAACACCAAACATACCTTAATGCAACATGCCAGAGAAATCGATTCATGTTGAATGCGCGAAGAATTTACCTGGCAACGTTGCCTGTTGCACGGTTGTCCAACGCATTTGTCAAATCGCTTTAACTGGTGACAATTTATGTGTTATCTATGCGTGTCTAGAGTAGGCTCTAGACGCGTTCTACGAACAGTGGCAATTACACGCATTGTGAACGGAAATATGTAGAAAATCGAACGACGATCAGGTAGACGCGCTCCATATCGGGACGTGGCGAAGGTATAAGGCAGCTCCGCCACAAATATATAATGGCGTTAAATGAAACGAGAGCGGATGTTTACGCGATCACTACGAGGATGGAAGACATCGATTTCTCTTCTTTTAATGCTATTGTTGTTAAAGGTGTCAGAACATAAGCCATCGTTACATTGTGAACAGTAGAGGTTCTGACATGATTCATTTCAGGCAGAATCGTCTGTTTACAACGGGCAGACTCGTGTTGATATTCAAAAGTGATTTAATAAAAAATAATGATTACATTTGTATTTATATTAGCTCCTCATCTGAAACATAGAGGCTATACATTTTACATTATGTTCTCCTCTTATATGATTAAGTGCCCCTTTTTCTGGCTTACCTAGAGAAAAGAAAGAAGCATAATATTTTTGACTAGACCTTCTGCTCTATGATCTTTATGATGACTAAAGACACTTTGTTGTACCGCACTGACGTGGGCCACAGAAAATCATTCTCAGGCTTCTTGTTTCGTATATTTAAGGGGTATCACTAGGGACGATGTCTCAATGACGCTTTTGTACTCTCCTGTTGGCACTATTATCGAACATCAAAGGCTCCGGCTTTACTGGCACTGTGCCACGGTAACGCGGTGAAGGTCCTAAAAAGCCTTAGAGTCGCTTTATTCAGCGATAGACCGACGTCGCGTCGTCCACTCGTATGCGAGCCGAGACGAGCGAGATCATTTGCAAAGCAGAATTGCGCATAATGAGAGAACATTACGCAACTCGTATACGATACGTATGGTTTATAAGAGAAAATAGTTTTTCCCTTGATTATGGGGTCCGAACATCTTTCCCAAGGCGCCAACGTTCCCTTCAAGACTGTTCAGTTATATATATAGCCTATTTTTTGCTTAGGACATTTTATGACATTTACATTATAAAATTATAAGTAACGCAATAAAAATAGAAACTTATTGACCACTATTGATTTATATCATGCTCATATATATATATATATATATACTTTTCCAGGTTTAACTAATGTGACTAATAAAGGTGAATTGTTTACGTAACGCTATAATGTAGTTAAACAAAGGATTGAACAAACTATCGAGGTCTGCTAAAACGCACTACAAAGGCGTAACAATTTGATTAGTAGTTTCGCTACTTTTAGACAGAGTCGGTTTTTTATTACTGATTCAATGGGAAACTAATAACTTGAGCATGTTTCGAAGCAAGTAGCGGGCTTACTAAAAGACTGTTGCTATCTCGGATGGAACCTACGGCCAGATATCGTCCTGACAGGACATATTCGTTAGTCTAAATGGTTATAACAAATACATACACTCACATACAGATTGCAATGGAATAACTCTCAGATTTTCATTATTTTTCTCGACGTTTTTCTCTTAAGAAAGTTGGCACCGTACAGAGTATACTTTTTAATAAATCGATATGTCGTTCTTTTGCTTTCAGGCTTTACTAAGTACGACAGATAAAAAATTGCTACTTGCAATGACCTGAAAGAGCTAAAAGTGTGTAGTAGAATAATTGTTTTATGTTTTTTTTTTTATCTAACATATTACTCTGTTTGTAATAATAATACGAATCATAATATTGCCAATAGCCGCCCACTAGGAACATTATCAGGACTGATTCGTACGTCGGACGAGGCTTCACTGCGAATGCAGAATGCTTGTGATGACAATCTATCGAACAAAAAAGTCCATGTTTAAATACATGTGCTTCTATAATGATTTCCTTTTTCACGTCATGAATGACCCACGGATAATCGGTAGTGATGCCATTTTGGTTACACCACGGAAATAGCTTGAAAGCGAGTCAAAGCAAAAACTTGGCAAACTATTTTTTTTTTTTCTTTGCCATTGGTGGATCCGACCGTTCCTAAAATGTTTTATCTTCTAAACGTTGCCGATGATTGCGGAGCCTCTCTTTTGACTTTGGCACTCGCTGAGGATGACAATAGGCTTTTCGTTTTAAACCGGGGGGCTTCCCCTCCTGCCATGTATTGCACTGAATCGAATGCTGTGAATAGGTGGATGTCGTTGGCTGTCAGGCAAAGCTTATTTTTCGTTTACTTCTTTTTTCCTCCGTTTCGTTCTAGCGATACTCCGCGTTATTCTTTATTGTTGCGCCGATCAGCGTTTTAACGAAAGCTTCCGAGTGTTTAAATTTGCCCACTTCTTTTTACTAGCAGTCATTTGTGGCTAGTATCCAGTATTTCTGCCTATGATTTTTGCGTGCGTTGCATATTCTTCGAAAAGGCTTTTATTTTCAAATAATACGATATTATTGCTTTTTATTTTTTCAAACATTCGGTCAGGCGTAGATCAGTTTTGTACTCCTTAGGATGTGGCCTCAGATGGTTTTTTCTGGTGGCCCCTATGTTGCTCCGGTACTTCTTCACTACGCAGAAGACACACAGAGTTGGCATGTTTCAAATGCAGAGACATATAGGTGTGCCACTGTCAATCTATACTTTTTCTCTATAGAGAATGTATCGCATATGGTCCGCTAACCTGTTCCACATTTTAATACAGCAACTAGTTTTTTAAACGTTGTGCATTACACTTGAAAAACTATTTCCGTCCTTGCGTAAAACAAATTCGCCTATTATCTAGTCGCTAGTTGAATACGCTACAGAGCTTACACAGCATTCGTTGATAAAACATTTAACAGCAAGTCCGGGTAATAAAAAAAAGGCACTCATTATATAGTTCGTACGTGTTTCTTATACAATTTGCTGATACAGTGTGCTAAAGTACGCAGAATTAACACCGTCTACAATAGGAGCTGTAGCCAGTTTCCTCCTATGAAGGTGTTTTTTTTCTAAGAATAGTGACTTCGACAATTCGGCTGTCCTCTAGGCCAAAGTTAGTTGGCTGAAAATTGTTGCGTTCATTATTATTATTATCGGGTGAGTTATGGGTACATCATATTCTCATCGATTCTTCGCTAGGTTTGAAAGACATGCCAACAAGGGCCAATTGCAGAAATCATAACCTGTGTACCTACCTATTTTGCCTACTGACCCTCCTGTCCTGTTTCACACGTGTCTTCCAGATGTTGCCCCTCATCTGTTCTCTACAGTACTTACAGAAGGACCACGGCGACTGAAAGTAATCTTCATCAACAAAAAACTGTCTAGGGAGTTGCTTAAACGACGATTGCTAACAGCGACCGACTGGTCATCGCATCCCTCTGTTATTATCGTAAAGAACTCGGTAAAAGAGAAGATAGAGATCATGACCAGCGCGACATTTGACTGCAGTACAAGTTCGAAACTATGCTCAAATAGCCGTCTTATATTATATCCACCGCTCACTAGTTTATAATATCGGGGTCATGATGAAGTTAATTATATGATACCAAACTATTTGTCTTTAGCTGCTGCTCATTAGATCTGCTGTCATTATGCTATACGATGTAGTGCAGACTAAATGAGCATGGTCATAGGGTGCGGAGAGGAAAAGGCGCAAAGGAAGACATCATGTATAATTAATGCTTCGCTAATACAGGTACATTTCAAGGTAAACGTAGCGCTAATTACCTACCTATTGAACACTGCCCGCTTCAATATTTCATCGGGGCTGTGTTCAAGGACGGGACCTGTGAAAGCTCGAGTTTATCGTGTGGTCATTGTAAGTCACTATTGGTCACCATTGAGATCAATACTATAACGGCGGGTACTCGCTCATAGGCAATACAAACTAGCTGGGTTAGTTAAAGTCTCTCTTAAGATAATCATTTCCTTATATTAGATATCTTCACCCACACTGACCGTGTCAATTCAAATCATTACCGCGCATCTAGGTCCTATGCAAAATACGTTGCAGCAAATTACTTTTCAAAATGTGACGAAACGGGATAATTTTCGTAGGTGGACGATAAAGGCCCAGAAATTGTGATGATGGCATCAGGTCTATAATAAACGGGCATGCACAAGCAATACTTCGAGCGTTGGTGACGTCAAATGGGAACAATGGTTACACTGAATTTTGTCCAGTCGAGATATCAGGCTTTCCATCTATTTGAGACAATGGATCCCTTCGAGCGCACTAGAAAAGCTATTGGATCTGCACCTTTCGATCAAACGTCACAAGAACCTCTTGTTTTTTGCGCAAGGTAAACATTACTAACAGCAGATTGTAACTCCTCCTACTGTATTCTCTCTTTTCTAGAGCTTTCACTATAAGTTACTACTTTTCCAAGCCATTTTCCCAGAAGTTTCCCATTGCTCAACGCTAATTGATAACACGTGGCTTTTCAAGGAATTTTACTATGGCTTGTAAATGGTCTATTGTTTTGGATTTCATGGTGATTTTTCACAGTTCATCTTTGGACTAAAGTTACACTGCGGTTTTTTACCTTAATTCTGGCTTTTGTGGTCGTTTGCCGTACGCAGAGAAAGTCTATGCATATTATTAGAGAATAGATTACTTAGAAAAAAGTTTCCATACCGCGAAACCATATAGCGTTTCTATATTCTAAAATTAATGTTATCGAATATATTTTCAATTTGCACGCGAGTTCTTAACATCAAAATCATGTTTTGGGAACGGGACGCCTACGTGTTCTTATTTGCAATTGACACAGATAAACGTATGCAGCGGCCATGAATGTGGCGCGCTTTTTAAATATCGTTGGCATTTAGAGAATCATCGAAAAATAAGCAAGTAAACAATAAATAGGAAATTGTTATAGGTTTTAGAACCCCTTTTTATTCAAAGTTGATGAAGTTCGGTAACGGCAGCGATAAATTTCAGGGAACAGCGGGATTTCATACACAGAAAAACATCACATACAGAAGAATCTTAAAGAAGAATGTTGTCTAAAACGTTCCTTTATGTTATGAATCGATGCTCTGTAATCTGTCATCCGAAATCTGACAGCATCGCAATCTGGGTCAGTTCGATGGTACGGAATTTAGACACGGTACTTTACTAGCTTCCACTAGCCGTCTACTAGCTTCCTTTAGAAACGAAATAAGATCAACTGCCGAAATCATTTAATGGGTCCATTAGGCACGAAATACTGCGGATTGCTACTGAGGACAGCCCACGTAACCGGGCATACTTTAGTACTAGTGTAGTCTAGAAAGTTGGCTAATACGTAAACTGCAAAACATCACTTTCATGTAGTTAACATATCTTATAAGGATCAGGACCCGTAAGATGGGTTCCACGTTGAATTTAGATGATATTAGCCACGCGGATAACATTGTAATTGGTAGCGTTTTTAGAACGTTTCTATTTACTCCGTTAGACCACTTCGGAGTTTCCATTTAATCCGGCAGATGTTAGTAAAATTGCTATGATCATAACAATACAATTTTAGCACATGATTTTTTTCTGAGGAAAACAGTATCCTTCAATCAGGAGTGATTCAGTTGAGTCGATATTATCATTGGGCAGTTATAGTTAGTGTTTTCAAAGATACGGACATTCAACAGAGTGTCCGTATCTTTGAAAACTTTGCGATTTTCCTCTTGGCAAAAAACAATGCTATAGAAATTTCATAGATATTTAAAAAAGGGTAGACTAACGCTACTCGGATATCAGCTTTAGGCCTGAAGTCAACATCAGCGTTTCGGCATCATGAGGCCACCGGTCGAGTTCTATTGAATCAAATGTGACAGCAGCGTACGCCTAGCAAACGCTCGATAGACGAGTGGATATAGAAAGCTCCGAATATATTTATATATACTGACTTTTTAGTGATCAAAAGGAGCATTTACGATCGTGACATATGGCGGCACTGCTGCTGCTGCCGCCGCTGCTGCTGCTGCTGCTGCTCAAAGTAAAGCTGTTTGCCTGGAGACGTACTGCTACTATGAGCACTTTATCTGTTGTGGCTTGTGGATATACAGATGTCAGGTACAGAGTTTTATTACGGGCGTTTGTGATAAATAGGACTATCAGCTACAAATGTTTCGTTTTCTTCATATTTTTGTTTGTTTATGGTTGTTCAGTATCGAGGACGTCGCTAGGAGTTACATGTCACAATAAATAAAGTTACTTTGTCGTCTGCTTAGCAGAAATACTCACGACGAATGCCTAGTGTAGTTTATGATTTGGTAAGGGATTCAGAAAGCCACTTGAAGTTGGTTACATGAAATCAGGCTATTTGTTTTATGCATTAGATCATGATTATTTTAATAGACAAACTTGTAAAATTTCTAATACTTAGAAAAAGAAAGACTGTATGTTTATGAGGTTGTAGCGTGTCAAATATGTCGGTTCGCTTTCAACTGTTCTGCAAGATTTGCTAATCTTCCTTCCGAGCAACAGAATGTGGGAACTGACGGCAAATCAAAAATATCAGTCCGTCAACTGCACAACAGCAAAAAAAAAAAAATAAAAAAATAAAAAAAAAGAAAGAAAGAGAAATAATTAAAAAGTGCTACACACAAATATACATCATTCCGTTGAAATGAAAAACATACGGGATGAAGCATAAATTCGAAACGCTATCAAATTTTGTCGAGCAATCAGGTTCACGCATGCGCCCACATACCCGTAAACTCTGTCGATATTGGTTACATCACATAGATAACGGCTGAGTTAATGTTTTGGCTTGTCTAATGACAACAGAAATATTAAAGAATATTTTTTTAGCTAGTTAAAAGTGCTTCACTTCGGTCGTAGGAAGAAGGGGTGATAGTCGTCGCTTGCTGTTATGTGGCATTGTTGTGAACGGAAGCTCGCTGCGTAACAATAAATTTAGCGATGAAATTTATTTTCAATGTTTTTGTTAATCTGTCTTAGGTAATTGGAAGACAGCGTGAAAAACGTGCTTAATTGCATAACACTACAAGCCGATTAATAATTGAGATTTGTGAAATTCGATTGAAGAAACATATCTGAAACAATAGTTTATAGCTTGCCGACTTAGATGTTCATCACAACAAATTTGTTGATGTTCTATTCTATGCTGTTATGGTACTGTGTGGATTAAATTGGTAATTCGTATGTTTCAAACGTACAATTAATTGGACAGAATCGCACCCCAAAGCTATATAAGTTGCACTTGTCTAAACCGTACCTTTCTATTAGTAAATGCTTTTCCTTTCGTTCGTTACAGACTTTGACTGGGGTCTTGCTCGTTATTAACATACATCTATACACGGTCTGCGAAGTGTGCTTCCGAGCGGGTTGGAGCCCGTTATTAAATAGTTAAGGATAGGCTAGAATAGATAAGGACAAGCTTTTATTACTGAATATGAATGGCCCGCTGAAAAAATCAGCTGATTGACGACGGTACCTGCATAGCCAGTGGAGCAGCAATGTATAGCGGGCCACAAGTCGACCAACTGGAACAGGGAAAAGGTCAGGGGCTCCGTTAGACTGAGCAAAATTGGGCGATTCGTGACCGTACTGTGGACTCTAGGCGTTTTCAAGTAAAGAGCGCTGTAGAGTTTTAGTTATCGTTTCTATGAGACTTACCTTTAACCCAACAAGAGGTTGGGCAACAACAAAACTATTTCCCAATGTTAACTCTGATATTTTTTTTGTGCTTTTCGAATTTCAGTGTAGGAAATGTTGGAAATATATTTTGACGTTTTTATTTACTGAATGCGTACGTTTTTATGACATGAATTCAAACATTTAATAACACAAAATAATATATGTTTATTGAGTATGTATTATGATTATATGCTATGGTGATATTTAGGTTGTATTAGGGATCGTGGTTTAGAGCAGGCCAGGCGAGTAATTCTTTCAGGCTTTGCACATCCATGGCGTATATCATCCACCTGCTGCTGCTGCTGGTGAATGTATGGTTGGTGAAGAAAGCGATGCATCGCGCAAGCGGAATAATCAATGCCAATTTTTTTACAGAAGTGTATCCACGCTTCAGCCTTCAAAGCTGGCGGTTTGAAAAACTGTGGACCGACGTTTTTTCGCTTTTCGTCTCACCGTTACGTGTTGCTTTCGTAAGCTAGAGTTCTCGAAAGATCGCACCTTTGTGGTAGATTTTCAGTGAGAAGTGATGAACTTGGTGCGAGATACGCCAGACGGTCCAGATAAGTCCAGCGAATACCTGAACAGGGCTAAAGAGATGTTGCCTTAGGATGGTCGAGCTCAGCCAGATGAACTAGTGTGAACCTGAACCCCATATGAGATCGTAAGACCAATGTACAAATTGAATAAAACGATCAATTGCAGCCTGTAGGGATATTTTCTAGTGGCATCACGTTTGCTGCATAAGACTAACAAGTCCTTCTGGAGCCTTCTTTTGACGCGGACGATAAATGTCGGTCCCGTCGTGGAACACTGTATAGCCAGATTTTTAAATTACCAACATTCTCGATATTAGCTAGCCCGAGATAAAGAGCATTTACATTTGCTAGGCCACTGTCCTGCCAAAACGTCGGTCGTTTGTGGTTGCATAACTTTACAGTGCGTGCCGAATGACCGTTTAAAATCGTATCTGTTTCCACAGTTAAAATCAAATAAATAAAGTAAGGTTTTAGAAATGAGAATGATATGTTGCTTGATTAGCTAGTCCTTTTTATCTCTAAACGCTCAAGAGAAAAATTATTTTCCAACAGGAAAAGTTCAAAACATCAACATATAGAATATATGCAAGATATTGTGAGGTTTCATATGGTAAGATGCAGCAAACAGCCGAGCTTCCCGTAAAGCCAAACAGGATACCCATTTTATTGCCATTAACCATAAAGAGACATTCTCTATTTATTGCACTACACCCCCCGTGTGGGGCAAATTCAATTTGTTAATTAATTGTAGAATTTTTGAGCATTAATCGACGTCACCAAATCACATACGTGTCTCTAGAGGCGTTTCGGGGAATATTGAAATCAATTAGCACATCTGAAAATAAAAATTTTCGTTTTGCACGCGAAACATTATTACCAATGAGTTTTAATTATCGTTGGTCATTGCGTTTTCAAGTCGGAGGTCATGCCCATGCTTACGGTAACTGAATATTTTGGTGACAGTTTGTAAGTACACCTTTATTTTGTCCGAGTTGTATATATATTCACGTATATATAGATATTGTGGTGCCCAATGTAGCATGGCCAATTTGTGTAATATTTAATCTGTATAAGAACCCTAACGTTCGTCTAGGTAGGTCACACTTAATTTAAATTGCTTCCTTAATTCGATGAGTATCAAGCTAAAACGTGCCGACAAAACCCGATTCGGGTTCGTTCGTTCAGAATCTTTCTCTAAAAAAGCAGATTCCTTAAATCGTAATTATTGCAATAGGTCTAGTTTGATTTCGATTGTAAAGCTAAAAAAACGAGTCTCGCGCGGCCCTCCTGTCGCGTCACTAACATAACTACAACTTACTCAGCGTACGATTGACCAGGTTCACTTTAAAGTAAAACAGGGAACTATTATTTTCGACGAAAATAGATGGGTCGTCCAAGGCACGCTGGCATCATCAGTCTTTAGTTAGTTTCGTAATACGTCCAGTTCGCTAAATCATCTTTAACCGCTGAGAAAATTTGCACTGGAATAATTAACTCATTTTTATCCAGCAAAATAGTTGAAGTCATCAATTCTCGTTTATATCATCCGCATAGGAAAATGCATGAGGGAAAAAATCGTTCGGGAGCTTTCAGCGCCACCAAACGAATTAAAGTGACAAACAACCAATATGCGGCGTAATTTTACAACGACGTACGCATACGAGATGTTATCCTCTAATGATTAATATAGATTTTTTTTTAGTTAAGCCGGAACAGTTTCTTTATTCCCGTTCTCCGTATAGCGCTTACTGAAAAGATCACGCCAATAAATTATGAAGTCGTACAAGCCATGGACAAACAAGACGCTGTTGTTTAATCTTTTTTTGTCGATCTTTTTCCCTCCCGTTTTTGCCGTTGTCATCTTACAACGCTCTGTCTCAACGCGATACTCGAACGCGTCAGGCGATCCGGGTCCTGTCGGGCCTGATGGAGCGGCAGTGGCGGGCGGCGACTTTTGCGAGGTGTGGGCGTTAGTGATGAGAACAACGGTCAGTTCGTGCTGGCGCTGTGACTGCTTCTGTTGTTGATGCAGCCGTTGATGCTTCCTCCGTGTTTTCTCTTGCTCTGCCCTTTATCCCCTTTTTTTGCTCCGGGAGAATTCGCTGCTGGAGAAGTAATGAATGCCAAAGCACGTGTGTTTCACGTAAGCCTCGACGTCCTCATCATTGACCGACGAAGCCCGCTCTAGACCACACATACACACTCACGTTCGGTCACTCGAAGACAGACCAATAAACGCTAGACGTTGCCTTGATTCTGGCTAAGCGTCACGCGTCCAGCGAGAGTTTCGACAGTGCACGCGCTGGCGATGCAATCGACCAGCGTGCGTTCAATCTCCTCCTCTTTTGCCCATCAGTGAGGGACAACAAGATTACACAATCTGCAACAAATCGTGTCCAATGGCGTGAACAGGACCTCCAAAGGATGATCATTATCAGGAAATGGCACTCGACAATGACGCATATTTTGATACTGAGCTACCATAAAAATTAATCATTGATTTTATCATGTTTCCAACGACCGTACTAATGCACGGAGTGCGACCAATTACAATTAACATTTAATACTATTGCTTTAATTGAGATGGGCAAATATTCATTAGGTTAAGCAAGCTCTACTTCAACAGGTCTCTTTATTCTTATTAAAAGCTATTCAGATATTTTGAATTGGCCAATTGTGAATGTCATTGTATTGTAAAAGTTGAAATAAAGAAATCGAACAATTCGACTTTTATTACGAAAATTGCATCACATTAAAATATTTGCACAGCGCCGCTAAAAAACTACTAAGTTTTTCTTCTGCCTGTGGACCCTGAAATTCATCTTAAGATCTAAGCTGACATAACAGATGCAAGGTGTACCTTATCAGTATTGCTTATAAACAAGCTCACAAGGTGTGATCATCTTCTCTAGCTGACCAAATTTTAAGCTATCGTTAAATACAACTGGATACGCTCGAGGAGTTATTAAAACGGATCTTCGTAAGATGTCTGAAGTCTCGCAAGTGTTATCCCCCGTAATATAACAGGAACAAGTTGCTACGTATTTAATAACGTCACGTGGCATAAATAATTTAACGAATAGATAAGCTTTATACGTTATAAGTCTCGTGAACTCGTAGTGAAGAAGCATTTGCTGTTTCTAAGAGGCTACTAACTCACCGAAGGATCAAAGCAAATACTCTGTAGAGCGAGGCCTTTGTACTGTTAGGATGTGTGCTACCTTAAAGCGGGCTGGCGCGTAGCTCGAGACTCGGCCTGGACTAATCTTTTCAGGACATTATTACGTAGGGCATCCCGTCACAGTAACAAGTTGGATTAAATTGCTGGTTGCCATCATAAAACACAGCATGCACGTCCGGATTGGAATTTCGACCACTATTTGTCGCTGGGTTTAGTAGACAAACACATTAAAAGTAAAAAGTGTTGTCCTTTAGTGCCGTTATTCCAACGGTAATGCGGTAGACACCAAGTAAGTGGGAATCAAGTTCAAGATCTCCTCATCATTGTGTGACTAGCGCGCAATCGTTTTGCTCCTGCAGTGATGTACGAAGTTCATAGAACGACAGAGTTCACATTTGCCTATGATATTCATAAGCACCGATTTTATTTATTTATTTATTTCCCATAACTTTCATGAACTCTATTAATAAAGTGGTTGAGGTGTTCGAACGTAACATGGAAGACTGTTGATTGTACCTGTCTAACACTTAGTTAATAGTTACTATTTGCGCTCAACGAAAGGAAGCTACTTCCGTTGACTTTCCGTTAATTTTGTAAAGACATAGAAGTAGTCACGTAAAATCTTTGAATCGGACCCCTATAAAATTATGGCATGAATTGCCAACGAGGACTTTTACCTCATGTAAACTTGTAGAAGTAATAAGTTCGTTCTGTATCATGTTTCTAGTGGCCTTCCGAAAGCGGTCTTTGATATCAGAGATCTCGAGTGGACAAACTTCAATCGGATGCTGTACTTACGAACTCGGAGATCAAAAATAATTGCCGTAATCAGTATTCACGATCAAATGGTCTGAAAAAATTTTCTTCCGTTGTTTGTGTGTCTGATTGATTATAGATCTTCTCAATTCAACAGGTCGAAAATATTATGCTAACCGTCTTAGTTGTTTCCCAATGTCTTATGTTCAGTATAGTCGGTGTCGTAAGCGACTAGAGGATATAGCTTCGTATTGCAATGATACATTTTGCTGAAGATAATATCGCAGCTTTCAAAATGTTCTTCTTGCTCTTCGAGTAACTGTGAAAACTCAATGATACTCTGTAATTTTTTTTTTTGTTGAAAATTGATTTACACGAAAATGTGCTATGGCTCAAATTTGCAGTTGATATGTTTCCTACTTTGGAAGCTTTTAATAATGGGTATTAACCTACGCATCGTATAGTGGTACTAAATTTTGAAATATCCTAAGGAAAACATTTATCTCAGATACTAATTCAGGATTGGCATGGATTCTGATCACATCGTATAGGTCTGTGTTAGCACAGTGTCTGATAGCGTAGTTCAACTACGTTCATCGTCGTTAAGTGTAATTGGCCTACTGGTAGATGATGGCTCCGGAAAAATGAAAGTGGAAGTTTCATATAATGTTGGCCGATTTTTATCGGAGAAGCGTCACGGGCCCGCACAAAAGCTCGAAAATTTTTCAGAGGCGTAAATTATGCGCAACGAGATTTCAATGATTTGTCATCAGCAGCGTTCCCTCAGTACGACAGTCACGTTTTCCTTCATGGGAGTTCACGGGCAGCGAATTTTGCGGGTATTATATTTACATTTTATCCTTATATCTTTTTGGTCTATTTTCTCCTAGATAGTCTTAGCCGTCGTGGAGTTCTAATGCACCCAACTAACCTGTATTACATTGTAGCACTACAGTCCAGTGAGACGTACTATAATCTTTGATTGACCGTCTGACATTTGGGTCAAAAGAGTCTGATGTGGTGTGTTCCTGCGGACGGGCCAGTGTCAATGGTAAGATTTCTCTGCCGTCCCTACAGACGCACGCTGCGCTTGTCATTGTAATTAATCATCATTATAACCATTCGTTGCAGTGACTGATTTTTTTCTTCACATTAGATAATCAATGATCAATAGAATAGCTACCTTCAAAATTTGTCCTGCTTGGACATAATTTTTTCATTTGCCAATTACCTACGTCAGTTGAGCATCGGTCCAGTAAACTCGTTCAGATTTGTTTAGCTCTTTTAATTCTATCGTTCTTCTCCGTTACGAAAGATTTACTCTTAAACACGTTCAACAAGCATAATGTCTAATGCTGTAGTGACAAACTTTTTCCAGCGTAACTTTGATTTTGGCATTTTTTCTCATGGCATGTTCCCCCAGAATTACTCAACTGTATTCAATATCAGAACTACTGACGGAATGAGATATTCAAGCAGCTCTGTTCTGTATTCCGAACGTTAGGCCGCATTCTGTGATTGCTGCAAACATGCTATATGCCTTTCGTTATATACGTTGGGTGCCTTTTCGACTAAAATGTTGGCCTATTCCGTAACGAGATCGTGTGACATTTTACTGGGTGTGTAGATCAGCTTGTCTACGAATATTGTGCGAGCAAATCTGGAGCGTCAAGCAGCTCTGTCTTACTCGATGAACCGCTTTGGCTTTCAGATTCATATAACTCATCAGAAATATCTGAAGAATATCTTCCCTTGTTCACAATCATATCTGAAACAGTGAACTTTGGTCTCATACGTTAACCTAATCCTTGTATTCTATGAAAGGTAAATGCCGTGTTCGTCTCCCAAAGCAGATCTGTCGTATATCTTGGTAACGCTCAAGCGACGCACATATTTGCCTTCATTTCTAGCTACTTCTCCCATCGACGTGCCTATAAAGATAGTATTATTACGTCGTTTCTTCTTCCTGAATCAGCTTTGCATTTCGACTAAGATTTCCTGTTTCCTCACCCAGACCTCCATCCTGCTGCAGGTCTGCTTTGCAAATGGCCTGCGTCGAATTGCGGAAATCCTGACGAGTACGTAGCTTTGAGAGTCTCTATGTTTCTCCAATAGGAGTACCCCATTCTCACGCCAGCCATATGGAATTTGATTTATTGCTAATTGGCCTTGCTTTGGCTATTTGTGGATAATTGTCTGTAGGGGGTACATGTCTCTCATTGCGGAAGTTGTTCTCTACGATCACTGTCTTTGACTCACAATGCCTTAGCTTACGTGCAAGCCCCCAGAAGAACGCTGTAGTTGACTCCTGCGGTTCTTCAATCATTACGATTGTTTCCCCTATTGGAGTTAATATGCAATTAAGTTGGCAAAATTATTGCACGCTGTTAGAAGTTAAGTAAACATACGGCAGAGGGCCATCTATTGGATTCAACACCACGCCTGCTTAGGATGTTCCCTATACGAAAATTGAAGAGAAGAGCTTGCAGTAGTATTATATTGACATAGGTGAGGTTCTTACAAGAGATGCGATCCCTTTGATCTATTCACTAACGAATACAAATTCAAATTACAAAAGACGGTATTAGCAAATGTTTTGACTCTTTCACTATTTGCGCACCATGATCTCTGAATTGCTGAGGTAGTCCTGTACGTAAATGAAGGTCGTATATCGTATAGTCAGTCAGTCAGTCAGCTTATTGATTTTCTACTGTAATGACTACATGCGTATGTTATGAGAATGAAATACGTTACGTAATGATGATCGTACCGAAGTCTGCGTTCATAAAATAATAATTTAAACAATTAAAATCATATTGTATACCTATTACATATTGATTTGCGTGCCTTAAAAGGTCACGCGTATACAGGTGTATACCAATCAGAATGGGACTGGCTTGAAGACCGAGATGCTGCTTGTTCCATCAAGAACCTTAGTCCAATCAAAAATTTGATGCGTGGTAGCGGCAGTAATAGTACACTGTTTCAAGCAAGCCGTAGATCCAAAAAAATCCTGGTATGATCAATCCATACGTCAGCACCTCAGTAATGATAGGACAGCTGCTAGTTCGTCTATCCTGAGTAGTCGTACCGATTTCAGGATAAACGGTTATGCATTCGTTTAGCGTGCGTCAAAAATCAATTGCATCAGACGATTGAACACCTAAGTCCGAGGCATCACTAATCACGTCCTTCTACGGACGCATGCTACCTTCTTTCGCTGCTGTTCCTTCCATCACCCTGCCCATTGCACTCTTATTCGAACATTCAATTAATTTCTATTGTGTAGATTGAAGCCAAGGCTTTCTTAGATGCTCGGTGATGGCTATTCAACGGTTACGTTCAGTCTAATGAAGAAAGTAATGCTGGCTGTGTATGCATCGTTTCCGACGCAGACGATTAGTTACCCGTAGAAATGATAGGGACTTCGAGGTACATGAGCACGGAGAAAATTGATTGCTAGAATAACTTTCCTAAGTAGCTGTCTAATAACTATGGGAAATTAGAATGTCTCATATGCCTTTACAGTCGAAAACTCTATATAAAAGTATTTATTTTAATCCAAATTTTCATCTAAAACAAGCGTAGAGGGAATCAGATCAGGTGTTATCATAATATCGTTCACGTAACGGGTATAAGACAACTCCATGAGAAACGTTTATGAAGTGTAGTGGGTTGCACGTTGATGATAAACGACATAAGACGGGTGATACTTTTACGTGCTTCGACCTCAACACAGCAGAGACATCAAACTTATTATATGGTATATGTTTAACATGATGTTCCGAATTAGCTAAGAAGCACAGATCGAGAAAGATACCACATGGACTAACTGAGAAAAGTTAGCATAGTTTTATGTTTGTTGCGAACAAATCTCGCGAGCTCCAAAATTGAATAACTTTTCAGCTACGAAGCTTGGCCGGTAAATACCCCAGTCTTCTAGAAGCTCGTAGATGAAAACCGATTGAGTTCGCTCTAGAAGATATCAATAGATAGAAGCAGAAGCGTCTCTCAGTCGCATCAATCAATGCTCAGAAAGTTTTTGTTCCTTGAAGGCCATAGCGCTACGAAAATCCATCGAAAATTAGTGAAGATGTTAGGCAATAAGGTTTCCAGAGAAAGCACAGTATGGGCATAGTGTAAACGTCCCAGTAGCGGAGATGGGATTGTGAAGACCAGATGACAGGGCACTGTTGCCATCAAGAGAACTCTGTAAGTTGAAGTGTTGGTCAGCTACAATTGGCATTTAACATGTAATTTGTTACAAATACTAAAACTGGGTATAATAGAGTCCGCTGGAACTAATCGGACTTTAGACCACGCGGATATAATTGCGGTATTTAACTTAAAAAAAAAAAGGTCGTGTCGCCTGAAGTGCAATAATAGATATTGCCATAGAAGAAACGCGATTCGATTTCTACCAGCAGTCTGAGAAATGTTAGGCGAGAGGATTACGTTGCCCTAAAGAGAAATCGAGCTCAATGGCAGATTCAAGAAGGTTCTGAAATAAAATGATAGTAATAGTACTTGTAATAAACCGAGCAGGGCGTGACGTCTACGAGATACTCGCCGAAAGGGACAGCGAATACAGCCCACTGTACTGAGTTCCTCAAGAGATTCGTAAGACGTTGCCATGGCAATCGAAGTCGCCGTCTGGTTACTTGACGAAAACGCCAGACCTCAACGTCTTGCTTCAGCTGCTTCCTGGCTTGAGCAAAAAATTGTCTAGCCGTGGCTTCAACGCGTTTATACTCCCGATGCAAGTTCGTGTGGCTACGACGCTTTTGGTATCCCAAAAAGGGCAACTGGTGAGCGAGTGCATCCCAGTATCGATTGACTTCAAGAATCCATAGGGAGAGAAATTACATACGGGAGTGCGAATGAGTTTTATGGCTCTCCGAAAGCTGGTACAAAGCTAGAACAGGCATGTAAAAAAAAAACCAAAGTACGATACCGTTTACGATACATGATGAAAACCATCGTTCTAAGTTAACTGGTTCGAAGATTATTATTCAAGTTTAAAGTCCGTCAGATTCACTTGGAATAGTTTAATGTGTTGATGGACAAATAGCTACTTGTATTAGATTTTGCGACTTGTTCTAAGGTTTGAGGGCAACAGAACGTATTCGTTAATGGATGATTTTAAGGTAAAGGGTAAAGAGCAACATCGTGATTACTGTTAGGTACTGTATTTAAGCCTTTGTGTATATAGATGATTAAGAGGAATGGGCAAATGTATCTATGCGTCAGTGGTATCCATGAATCTTGAAAGCAAGCTCGATTAAGAAAATAGGTAAACCAAAGAAATAAGCT
The DNA here is from genome assembly GCF_002532875.2 of Varroa jacobsoni. NCBI lineage: Eukaryota > Metazoa > Arthropoda > Arachnida > Mesostigmata > Varroidae > Varroa > Varroa jacobsoni. Next base: position 32,820 of record NW_019214267.1, read on the forward strand.
TACTTGGCGACCTGCGTTATAAACTACTATCGTATTTTTCGGGCAAAAAAAATGACAACTCTGAGTGAATCCGACTTTACGACTGGTAGCTAGATTTGTTTCTGACTTGTATCTCCAAGTCACGATACCTTGAAACGATACCGTCCCAACACCACCTGTTTCCATTGACAAAGTGTCGATTAACTCAAATCGACAGCATCTCGACTTTAGGCCAGAATCATGAGAACGCGAAATGAAGATGCCCTTTGACGAGATCGCCGGTGGAATGGAGCAAAGCTAGCGAGAAATTCGTCGACAATGAACAAGTATCGCACAGCGGGAAGTGAGAAATTCTCAGAGAGAGAGAGGAGCCAGACAGAAGGGGTGTAACGGAAGAGGAGGAAACGGAATTGCATCAGGGATTTTCGACTGATGTTTTAAACTCCGATCAGAAGGATTTTCATGCAATTAAAACACCCTCCGACTGTGTGAATGTTTGATATATAGAGCAGAGTTTAGCCATTATGTATTAGTAGACTATCCAGCACGTGACGCGTGACTTACGATGACGTGAACAAACCTTGACATGCCGTTTCCAATTCTGACAGACCGTAGATCTATCTAGTCAGTTGAACTGCGTACACATTTCACTCAACCTAAACGTAAGGATGCAATCAATTACAGCGGAAAAAAGAGAGGGAGTCGGAGTGTAGCTACACGCCTCTTTCTTTACGTATAACCCCCCAAAAGATACGGCTCTTTGGCAGATGGACTGTCCTATCTCTAAAGGAGTTTTATTTCAAAACTCGTATGTTCAGCCTAAGGCCCAAGGTATTTTAAAAGAGAAGCGAAAACTTATAACTAATTACACTGGCCTTTCGACTGCATGCATGAATTGAAAGCGTATATAATACTATTAGGATAATACCTCAGAAAGACGCGTTTCGAAGAACATTGCTAATATATTTATGTTATTGAAATTTGTTTTGCGAGAGATTTTTCCTAAGAGCAAAAAAAAATTTGTATTACAAAACCGTCGTTATTAGATATACAAAGAGCGGGCGCAGCCTCAAAGAGGAACAGCTCACCCTTAAAAATTACCTCACCTAAAAAGATCGGTACTCACATGAGGATTGCAAATAATATTTTAAAATGTCCTCATCTCATAATCGCTGTTCCTCAATAACACGTAAATATCTATAGGTAGGCTTGTACTCATCCAACACGGATGACGTTCTTTTATCGGAAAAATAAGTAATATCAGTGTGTAGAAACGCTTTATGCGAGCGGGTAAGTTTCAATTGATCCAAAAACAGACATTTGTCGAATCGATATCTTTTGTCATTTTTTTAGACGTCTGCTAACGTTCGCATCTACTGCCTGCCTGCCCCTACCGGGTGCAAAATAGAATAGTATTTACCTATCATAAGGCACAATTAGACAGGTTACCTGCATTGTTGATCTGGCACTTTGCCTACTATGTGCTGAAGGAACGTCGGTGGCTACTGCCGCTCGCGAGCGCGGTCTTAAGTCCTAATAAGTAATCTATCCTTAAGTGAAGTACGTAAATAGAGAGAAAATAGAGAACACTGGTCAAAAAGCCGCTACGAGTAATTTTCGAAATTATTCTAACTGAAAAAAAAAAAGGTTTCTTAAGTAATACTAACAAAAATAGAAACTTATGAACAAGATACAAGTTCGGCTGTCGAATATTTTTTCGATAGACAGTTGCCGCACTCATTTCACTTCTGGTATAGGCGCTGTAGCTTAAGCATTATAGCCACACCTTCAGTTCGATGTATACCGTATATATACAGAATCTATGAATTTTTTTATGAAGTAATGAAATATGTTGAAACGACGCAACAACAAGTTGAAATGAAATGAAATACTAGTATACTTACTTTGTCGATTACTATAATTATTTGACAGGAATGCTAACCGGTCGCCTAAGGTCTAGGCACACATAGCCCGTCAATCATCATGGCCAATGAACTGAGACACTAAATTGGTCAACATTAGCTTCACTCTACTTCAAAACGAACACATTGGTCACAGATACGTGTTGACGGATGACCTACGTTGTGTTAATTATTATTATCATCATCGTCTCGTCACTTTTCGTATCGGCAGCATCTGAATGGTAAGGCCAATAACAGCACAGTACGTGGTGCTAGCGTTTTAGATTCGTCGGCAGCTCACGCCGAGTACTTCTCTCCCCCTGCCTTGCCGGTTTCGACGCTGTGCACAGCGGATGCCGCGCGCGCACGCGAGCTCACCGCACTGTATCCCCCACTTCCTTTCGAGCCACGACGCTTCAACCGATAGCGCTTCTCTGTCACGCTTCGCTGTTCGTCTTCACTGTCCGTATTCCTTTTCGTCTGCTTATTTTCTGTTGTGTCAAAAAAGGAATGTCCGATCTTCTGGGGGCATTCGTTGCGGTGGGGCACCGACCTCATCTGGGGAGTGCCTTCAGCCGCTCTGCTATTTCTGTTACTTATTGCGTTACCGCTGCTGTTACCTCTATCGCTATCGTCATCCAATTGTTATCGTAGGAATGGCGCAATGATAATGCTAGGTTTTTTTTGAGGAAAAATATTTTAATGGCCTAGTTAGCTGTCTGTAGTTTCGCGATAGTGGTGACTAGCGAACAAGCCTGACTATCAATCAAGTGAGACCGATTCTGAAGAAAGGTGCGAAATTAGTCTTCCGCCGACGAGGACGACGACGCGCTAAGTATCTGATAAAAATAAGAAACATACCGTGAGTGTTTTGCGCGAAGCTGCGTAGCAGACGAATGATTTTCTCGCTTATAGGGGCTCTAATTACGGGCTCACTTATTTGATACGCCGGGAACGATTTCCAATTTTTAGACAGCAAAACAAGTAGTGCTAGTTTATTGATACTGTACATTTAAAGAAGCCATCGCATAAAAATGGGTTCTCGTGACTCGGTATACAGGTATACTAATTTCGAATACAACCTAAGCAAAATTTATCTAACCGTTTGAAACGCATTCGTGTTGTTGAAAGAAAAACCCATATTAAAATTATGCTGTTGTTTTTTTCTATAAGATATTTTCGTTGAAGACTACTGATAATCTTATCAGGGCAGCGTGGGTTTATCATACAATTTCAGTGAGTGCGCAAATATCGCCTTGCGACGCTGTTCGTTTTCGTGCAATCATCTTCAAGTACATCCAGTTGTACGTATGTGAGCAGTCTCTTTCTGTGTCATTTCTGAGCTTTGTTATGCCCTATTTAGTGGATTTTGCTTAATTTTTGCAAGCACTTTCCGGTCTGAGCTTTTAGTTTCTTGCCCTCCTTCCAATGGGAGTTTTCCAAATAGCTTTGTCATGCCATTAGTAAACGTTGTTGATTAGTGTTTGCTTTGCGTCTGCCATGTCCTTACTCTGTCCTAATTAGAAGACGATCAGTGCAAAAAGAAACATCCGAGGCGACCAGCGTCAATTCTAGTAGCATCCTCGCAGGTCAAATTATTTTACCTGCCAATTTAAACTTAATTAGTTAAAAGCTTTATTTTCGCTATACAATAATCACCCATTCGAATACGTCCAAGAGAATCAACTACCTCCTATTTTCATCCATTAGAGAACATTGCTTCCAAATAATTGTCAATACCATTGTGCCTGATTTCGCTCAAAATTGAGGACCTTCCAACCGGATGAACGTACGAACCCGTCATATAGCGTGCCTGATATCACCATACACAACCATGCATATGCTCTGACTTCGTGCTCACTTATGAGGTCAAGCTTCAATATATACATGTATGTTTTTTCATTTCTTTTCATTTAAATATTTTATGCGTAATAAATCTTCAGCACTTTTTCTGTCTTAGCAAGAAAATAAACGAGGGAAACACTTCAGCTAAATAAATACTTAGTCATATATTTATATTTAAGCGACCACGGTTCAGGCGACTACCCGAGAAATTGTAGCTTGCCTCGTTCCCTGAGTATTTCAGAAAGTTAGTCCTTCAGTTCTATATACGTTTTGCCATACAGCTGTCACTCGGCTTTATAACTGACACACCGCCGCTCTACGACGCCAAGTTTTTTTGTACCCAAATGCAATTTGTCTGACTTAAGTTTGTTCGAACGGGATAAGACTAAAGACGAATAGCAGCAGTTCCTGCTGTCGACGAGTAATAATGTCTCCTGTTATATTGACAATTATTTACCTATCCGTTCACGTGTGCGTATGTATATATATGTTTATCCATTTACGCGTGAAGTGTATCTTCCTAGCTAGCGGCGGCGGCGGCGGGGGCTTGCTTCATCGGTACACTTAACCTCACCGTCGATGCTGTTGGTGGCGCCATTAGCGGCCGCTGTTAGAGACAAGTACCTATATAACTTCTGAAGTCAGCGGGCGGGCTAGAGAACGAGCAAGCGACGACCGATTCGCGGCGCGACCGTTCACTTGAAGCTGATTCGCCGTTTAAACATGTAGCATAGAGCATAGAACGCACTGCAATCTACTTGTCAACGGCTTCTTGTGCAGCGAAACCGATCCGCGATGCATGACGATGGATGAGCTAAGATCGACGACATTGATGAATATCTAACGAACGAAAATATCTACGGAGGACCACCGACTCAAAGTTGGTTCTTGTGTGTTCAGCAGCCATCCGACGAGCGCGGTTTTAACAACTCAGCGAAAAACTAAGATGAAACATTAAAAACAAAATTTCTACCGTCAATACGACACGAGTACGTCGTTAATGATAAAGATATGGGAAAATATTGACATATTACTCAGGAGATGGGGGAGTGTTTGTACAGCTTGCGCTGTGTGTGTACGTGGTCTACGTGGTTTGAGCATATACTGTACCTATGCTTGGTTGTCGTTGCCGTCCCGAAGTGGCATGCCCCACTTCAACGCCTGCATGTGTCACGTCGTAACTTACGTACCGTGTCACTGCCGCGATAAAGGGGTTGGTATGCAGTAGATAGAAAACACTGAACATAAAAGAGAAATCAATAACTGCTGTAAACGAATACTGAGTGGTTTGTAGAAGAAAAATCAATGGCGCACATACGTTTTTACGCAGGGCTATTTTGGAAGGGTTTGAATTAAGGACAAATATGGCTTTGCTGTAGGAGATGGCCACCGCTAACTGTGAACCCCTTCGGTCGAAGTATTTTCAACGTACTCTGCCATGATTTTTGATTGTGATTATTGCCGTGAAAGCTTTACATCAAGGCATCGTTGGATGAACTTGTCGACTTATGAGGGTCCCGCACGACGTTAGTTGACTGCTTCGACATTCAGCCACTGTATCCTATACGCACTGCTGCTTTTATGTTGTCTGACCGTCTACTGCGTCGCTTCCGATATACCCCCTGCAAGGAGAACATTCAATAATAACAGCGATACATGCCATTTCTAATTTGCCGCAGACAAAAAAATCTACAAATCAATAGGCAAGATATCCCTCTACATGTCTGTACACAGAATGTATTTCGTCTGAACAGTACAGCTTTTCGATTTCTTTTGGCAATTGCAACACGAGGAAATGTTTGCAAAGTTCCCGAAAAAAGCCCGATCAGCCAGTAACTTATGCCCAACGTCTGTTCACTGATCGTGCGGCATCAAGCAACAGTTAAAAAACAAAATTTCAACCAATAAAAGACTTATCCTTTCTACTGATAGAGACTGGCGTAAATGAGTGCCGGTAAAACTTACACAACTATACCAGCTAAGCGTTGCCATGAATGGATTGCTTTTGACAGCCCTTGTTTCAACTGGCGCTACCTGACAGGTCTAGGCTTATCCTATCAGCATTTAGAGAAATATCAAAGATACATACGCCTATGATATATCTATGGTGATCGCTATGAGAAAACAAAAAAAATCGATCTAACGTCTGATAGAAAGTCTTCTGTTATCATTTCCCTATTCCTCGTAAAAACTGCGACTCGACGATGCCAATGCGTTGCAATCGAGGCTATTCATTAGAGGACATAAAGCTAATCGTAAGAGTGCTAAGGCTAGCATAAAATTCAAGCTTGACGTTAGGCATTAAGCGAACAGCGTCGAGAAACGTCCGTCCACGCGTAGCGAAACAAGCTTGGCTGAGGTGGGACTTTCTCTATTCAGATTTGATTTAGGACGATGACACATGAAAGGGTAGGCACCTAATCGTGGATGCAGTGAGACACGGACCTAATACCAGCGGCCTTCGTATGCCGTACAGGCGAATATAGCCCTTTACTGTACTAACATACTTTCAGCAGGTAGCGAAATAGATCGAGGCGAGTGTTAGAAAATATACTATTTTCTGTTTCTATCTCTATCATTGTACTATTTCTATATGCATCTGCAATTCTTCAACTGATATGGCATTATTTTGTCTCCGTTACGATGTGATAAAACTGGCAAAAACTATTTTTCGAGCTGAGCTATAGGAACCGGGCGATACATGTGGGTGTACCCAGTACAATGTCCCACAGGACGATGTTCAAACAATTCAGACATGGCTTTCTTTAAGATGAAGACAAGTGATATTTTGATACAGTAGAACACGCTTAATAATTTCTCATGGATTTCTCATGCTTTTTCAGTTACCGATCATCTGGTACGCAATACATTATTGAATCTAGTGTGATCGGTTATTTGATAACAATGTACCAAATAAAGGGTATATAACTATATGGTATTTTGTCTTGGCCAAACAATTGCAAGCTTTTTATATCTTACACTTCTACTAGCTAATAGATTTAGTTAGTCTAGTTAATAGTACTTCATATATATTTATAGTACTTAAAGCCGCCATCCTTCACATACCTTGTGGCTTCATCATCTAACAGACTTTGCTTCAGAAAAAAAGAACATTTGAAGCTTAATACGATTAAAGAGGACAGAGTTGAAACGTATCTATAGCCTACCTCTGAGCGGCTTATTTAAGATATTCTTCTATTTAAATATCTGTTTTATTAATATTATGTCTTTAGGATGCGGTGCAAGCCCATTAACATCAACTGGTGACTTTAGGTCCCGCTAACGACACATAAGTAGTACATACGTTTTTTTTTCTTATCCAATGACGTTTCGACCGAAATACTTTTCGTCAGCTACTGGCACAGAAAATACCATTGCGGAATCGGTGGTCGGGGCAGCACCTATAAGCTTACTGTGATCAACTATAGGATTTGTTGGCTATCATTAGAAACCACATTAAACATAACGTTGCTAAGATCAAACAAGTTGATATTTATTGAATCCGTATATCGTTAGTTTAGTTACGCAAGCGTATCATAGAACGCTTGAGTCTGGAAAGTACCGGAACAGGACATTAAACGCTAAATTTCCTTTTATCGTGAGGGATGGGTTAGTGGTCCAGACAACGAGGCGCTTTGCTATTGAAGACGCTTGTTTTCTAAACAACAACAACAACAATAGTTACAATGGATTTGCTGATCGATCAGTAATAATAGGATAGCTATAATGTCCTTTTCTGAAAATGCCATCCACAAACTGAAGTTTCGAAGAACCAGGAAAAGGTTATCATTGATGCACAATTACTACATTTGAGTGTATCTGTGGCTACGGCAGCGGTTCAACGCTGGCACACTCATGATAGCCCGAAGCAACCGGTCTATTCTATAAGCCTTATAGCAATTTTACTACTTCGGCCTTTTATATAATACGAGCAAGGGATGACGTGAAATATATTGAACTCCTCTTGGAGACAGCTATCTGTTTGCCATCAGGTGGCAGGCCTCTACTTTCAAGTACATGTAAATACGAAGAAAGAAGTTTGCCTCTAATCCAGTACATCAGAATGAAGCTTTGTCGTATTGATGTTGTCTAGATATTTCCAATAACAATTAAATTGTGAGCTGCAAATGGAGTACTCTAGTGGATAGATAGTTTTACCTATATCTTCTACATAAGATAGCTTCATAAGTTTTTGCATGAATAGAAGCGTCCGACTAAGACGAACAGTATAGGCTACCACCTCACAATGTGTGATTATGAAGTTGTCTGAATAATTAAACTCTATAATTGCGAATAGGTCTAATAGCTAAGCCGTCAGATGGAACAAGCCGTTCGGCTTTATACTACAGTCGATTGATTTTCAATCATTTTTCTCTAATGAACCTGTACGCGTATCTAGTTCATCAATGCGTCGCGTTCCTGATCGCACTGGAAAGATCGGATAGTCATACATTGAACGGAAACGCCACTTGGCGACATATGGTTGGGGCTACGACCGGGACCCTACGGTCGAAAACCAAGCAATAAACTCTGTTACAAAAGTCAACCGTACGCGGGATCGTGAACGCGGCTGATGGCTGACCAGGGATATTACCGTCAACCAGCCGCTACCAATAAAAATCAGATGTTCTGGGCTGATTTATGAAGCTCGGCGTCAAAACTGAGTCACATACCGACCTCCCACTTCTGTAAATACAGGATAAGTTTGCAAATCGTTTAGTGAGATAATTCCAAATAAAGTAAGGGAAAACCGAAAAATATCCTTTGGCAGTGCAAGTGCTCCCGCAATGAGTAATGAAGTCTGTTAAAGGCTAATAGATTTGCGGTGGCCAATGTGTCTTTAGTAGAACCACCTTCAAAACAAGCAAACGGCGGTTAGAAAACCCACGCTAACGTGCAAATAATCTAACCGGCGATTGTAATCCTTGTGAGAAAGCAACATAAGTTTACTCTAAAAGCTAGTATTCTGTATCATTACTTTAATTACATTTTAGTTTCGTTTAGAATACCTGTTCATTCATTGTTGCTGCCTGACCTTTCTGTAGATATTTCTGGATATGCTAAGATCTACGATAGTGCATTATTAGTGGTTAACTAGCCGCTTCTGGGGAGCATGTCTTAAATGCTCTCCCGGATGAACCCGATTTTAGGCCATCATATAGTCCTATTCAAACAGATACGTAAACACGAACCCTTCGAAGGTAAAAAGAGTCCAATCGAGTTTTTCGCATTGAGTTTCATTGAATGTCAATATGAATTCAAAGATTACGGAACAAAACAGTGTATCTATCTACGCCAACAAAAACAACATGTGTCCTCTCCTGCCACCCCCGGACCTTCTCGAATTCTCCTTCGCCCATTTTCCCTCTCTTTAGCTCTCTATCTATCGATCTGTATGTGCGGCGTGGCTTGTCTTCGGCGACGCCTACCTTTGATGACGTCTCCATTTAAGAGAAATTACGTTTGTAAAGCAGCGGCGGTGGAGGCATTTGGTGCGAGCCGGCCAGCAGACCGGGCTCACGACAACAACAGCAATATTCAGGACGAACATTCGATGTGACCGCGGACGCGCACAAAAGGTACGCGTTTTACCGCTTTCGAGCAAGATCCTGAACGAGATCGGACAGCTCAACGGCGCCAGCGGTGGCGTCGGCCGCTACGGTGACGAAGATGATAACGACGGCGACGACCTGCTTAAAAGGCAGAAAAAAACTAAGCCGTAAATCTTCCTTTTTCAAGACACAGGTATCAAAGAGTACTGTATGTAGGATGCTGCCGGCTGCGGCGAAGAAGCACCAGTCAGAACTGATAATGTTAGTGACGCCGAAAGAAGCTGCTGCAATTCCTCTTTGATAATGAATGATTGTAAATAGTACATGTGTAGTGCCATAATCAAGCGAGTAACAGCCAACAGAAAAGGGGGGAACAAGGGAAAAAGAAGCCGTTTACCCAAACAAGACAGCGGCGTCATCGGGCACTCGGCCGAAAATTCACAGTTTCAATTATAGAAATAAAGTCGCAGACGGAATGTCCTGCTTAGAGAATGTTGGTAGCGAGGACGCCGATTCTTCGATAACGTCAATCCGTTACCTAAAGATTAACGATTGTAGAAGAGAAATAAGTATTAATGGCCGCACTGAAGGGTATGATCTATAAAGTGGTAACTAGGCGGTCAGTGCAGCGTAAATGGCCCAGCTAAGAAGGATACGCCGAGGGTTTTCAATAATCAGTAGGGCTCCGTTATGCAAATTACGCATGTATCTGTTTTACAGCCAACATTGTAACGTTTGATTTATTGCTCTAATAAAATTGTATAAAGTTGCGCCTACAAAAGTTCCACTGTAAGAGTTTACTCAGTTGCTTTTTTTCTTTTTTTTTTTTTTTTTTAATTGAATTCACTGCCATTCAGAGATGTTGGGTTAGGTTTGGGATTAACAGCTGACCAGGTTTGGGGTCTATAAAAATCTCATAACACTGGCAAAACTAACCACTAAGAGAATCGGACCCAAAGGCTGTTGGGATAGCTGCGACGCCAGGCGTTCCTCAAGGTTCTTGCCCCTTCACGATGGTCGGATGTTGTATCGAGCTTGTTTACTTTCTGTAACTTATTGTGCTCCGCAAGAGAAACATGCACCAGTAGCTTGACATTAAACCTCGTATCCTCCCAGCCAGATTATCAACACGAGTCGGCAGCAATGTAAAGCAATGTTGGAGAAATGCTATAAACCTTAGCTTTATTCAATTGTAATACAGATTTTATTAAATTGTAATATATCACGTTATACAGCTGTATAACTTATATATAGCTTGTATAAGCTGTAGCATTTCAGGGGACCCACAAAGCGTGTATTTCCGAGAAGTTAAGGGAACCTTTCTTTCCCATGTGGCAGTGTTCAGTGTCACGGTTCTTTTCCCCTTGGCGATTGCATGTAACTGACAACGTTACAACTGTAACATCTGAAACAGAAGATCTTCAATCGTGTATTATATAATATTATATTATATACGTTTTTGTAGTTCCGTTCGCTAACAATTTATGGAAGGAGTACAAGCTGCGTCTAGCAAAAAGGTCCAATACAAGTTAAATACTTACTTGAAGTCTGTCAAAGGTCGCGTTTTTGGAAATGTTACGAATAAAAAAGAATTCATAAACATCAATGACGGGATCTTGCAGAGTCTGCCTGGCGCTGAAGTCTAACCGAAAGGCGATTTTTTTAGAAATATGTTTATTTAGCCGACTACAAAACGCTACTTCAACATAATATTGTTATCAGCTTCATTTTAAAGTCTCCGTCTTACCAATTCAGGATAAATTCAAATATTGATTGTAGTAATTGTGAGCTAGCGATGGGGTAACAATGATAGTCGTCGAAAGAATAGCTACTGGAACGCTCCATGTTATGAATCAATAGGTTATTCTGAGCTCCATTCAACCCTCAGAATGGCGTATTTACGTACGTTAAACAGATTAGACCTGAGAATCATATCATTTTTTTCCCGGTTTTATCGTTTTAAGCATGAAAGTAGCTATTTGCAAGGGACATATAGACGTACGCATGCCAGGCAGAAGCTCAAGTTAGGAAAAAAAAGTTACACTAACGCATTTGTCACCAGAGATGTATATACAGTCCGATTTAGGAAGTAACGGAGAACAGCTCCATGCACATTTATGGGTCTAAGGAGATCCGATACAAGCGTATCGGATCTCCTTAGATAAAGGTAAATGTGAATTCTTAGTTTCCAGGCTTACTATTCCCGAGGTTAATATTGCAAGGATGGATGGCTGGCTGGCTGGCTCGTGAACCATGATTTACAAATTTTATCGACGGAAATAGGCTGAATGTAAATTAAAGACGACACTGTCGTTTGCGGCCCTATCCACTGCCGATAGATTTTCAGTTCCAACTACGGGTATCTGTTGAGAATCAGTGGTTAAGGATCGTCCGTGTGTTGTAGTTGTAGCTATGTGCAGAATCGCTTATCTCGCCTGTCGTGCTGATCTATACGGGCTTAATTCCATTTTGTTAATGACTGAAACGTTAATTTTTTTCGTCTTTCCATTTGGTACGCCGTAGCACATAGGACCAGAGCTCTTACCCTACATAGCACTGGCTGTTTATCGGAAACAGTTCGCCCTATATGATCATAGGCCTAATAAACAGGGGCCAACGCAACGTGAAGTATCATGAAGCGACTGATATCGTAGATAGTTTTTTCAAGCTCTACTGCTGAAGCGGAGTTTCATTTAATAGGGCAAGTTTCTAAGGCATTATCCGAGTTGAATTTTAACAATCGTGATAACGATATCACAGTTCGATCGATAATTAACGTTTCGCTATCCGAAAGACTAGTTTCAATATGAGCAGTTTTCACATCTCCAGTTGTGCTTTTCTTTGACACGGTTGATTAATCGTCGTTTTCCGAAGCGCGCTGCTGTGGCGCAGGGAAATCGTTCGAAATGACCCTCAAAGCTCTCGATAAGATACAAGAATTTGTTCAATAAAGTCATGAGTACGCTATCGTAAAGGCAGATGTTAATTAGTATGTAGCACAAATGCGTACCGCATTTAATACGATTTCACGTTTTCAAAGAGGACATATGATATGAACGGATTACTTTCTGTTACGGAAGTTGTCTGAAACCAGAGGCTCAATCGTCGAACCTATCGCGCCCGTTGTGCTGAATAGTACCGAATACTTTTGTCCTGGGTTTGTTGACTTGGGCTGGGTCGTCGTAACGATATCAACCAGCCATCGAGCGTCGTCGAGTAGAGGAGCGCAGATCGAGTGGGCTTTCGATTAACGTCGAACAAACATGCCTGGACCGTCCCATTATTGTCCCGCTGAAATTCAGCACCCTTCACGGCATTGAGTTAAACGTAGAGCCTTTCAGGCTTACTGAGGTAAATTTTAAAGCTATGCGTCCGGATGCCAAAATTATTGTGTCGACTGTTTAGGAGGATTACCGGCTTGCTCTTCTTTGAAAGAGCCTGATCTCGTTTTAACCACTAGCTAATCTTCTATTATTCACAAACAGCTAAGAGCCTTCCTTCTCAAATCTCGCGCTTTGTTTTTTCGAGCTTATTTTAAGCTGCACCAGACTCAAAGCCGTTTGGCGTCCCATCTAACGAATCGCTCACGATCAAACGTTCCATTAGAACGAATACTATTTATATGACAAAATACTGTGTTAGGTTTTGCCGCAAGCTCATTTACCGAAAACCACGTTGTCTTGCTTCAAATGAACTTGGTACGTATTCATCGTCACTGTTAGAAACTTCATGTCACTCGTCAGCAGATGCATGATCATGTGACGCACGCTGCCGACAAAGATGATATGCCGATACCGTTTTATTTTGGATCCGTGTATGGGCTGTCCAATTTTACTATTTCCATATTCAATGGACGTGGGCCACGACTGTCGCTTGGCGAGAGCTTATCCTTTAATTCGGGCGAAAATCGACATAAACCAATTACCAAAAAAAAAAGCATTTTTCAGTCGTTTTCTCAGTTTCAGCTTATGCTTTCCTCTCATCCTAAATTATACACCGAAATAGGAAAAATCCAGAGCGTGTTCAGAACATGCTGCATTGAGTACACAAGAAAGACGCAGAGGGCAGGCAAGTATTTGAAAAAGTGCCAAAATATATTATTTAACCAAATAGATAGACAGCGCATCTGGTAACGTCCAGTTAACTTTAACGACTTGGTGGAAAAGCTTAAACGACTAATTGCGCACAATCTCGTAGAATAGGTTGTTGAAACTGAAGCTGAATAGAAATAATGGAACGATTTTTGCCCAGGTCTAAGAAAAACGTGGGTCAATAGCTCGACAGTTATTGTACATTAATCCTGCAAAGTCATACTCACTTGAAGATGTCTCGTGGGTCTGTGAGTGCAAAGTCGTGCTTGTTTTGCTATCCGAACAGCATACTCGGTAGGCCCATTTTGATCGGCTGTAACATTATGCAATGCCCATCTGCAGATTGTAATGTACGCATTATTTTCATTAGCTAAAAGCTATTTACTACAAAAATATTAGACTAAAGGAATCAGGCATGTTAAGGTTCATGAAGTCTATTCAGTCAAAGATGAACGAGGCACCCGCTTAGGTCACAATTGTATAATGTTAGTGTTAAAGCCCTGCATTAACATCACAAGACACGTATAGCACAATTCGATCAGTGGTCTGTATTATTTGAGCTTAAAGTGAGGAGTGTCGCAGCCTCCCTCGGCGCCGCCATGTATACACGTACGTACAGTGCAGTGGAGACGAACCAGACTGGTGTGAGTCCATGAGGTCATGGCTGGGTATATTCTATAGAGCCGTCTCGCTATGATCCGAAACCAAGGCCTAACGGGCGCAGCGGGGGCGTTTGGCCCGACAAACGATTCTCTCGTAAACCTGCAACAGCTGCCGTTGCTGGTGGAGGCGGTCATGGACTATGTTATGAAGAAGACTGACGGGGCTCGTGCGATATGCGTCACTGCTCCTTGGTTCCAATTGAGAACAGGTGAGCAAGCGACGAACAGTTATTCATTTATAGGCGTGTCGCAGGCTTAAATCGCAGGCCAATTCTTCTCGTTCGGTCTTTTTCACGCCAAACGACGATCTGCCACTGCCGCCCTGACTGAGACTATTAATCCTGAATTTATTGTCACTCTGACAAGACGAAACAATCGATGCGTCTCCAAACGACGCTTAGCAACGTATTTGCCACCAACTGAAAGGTCATAACGTACTCGTGCGGATAGGAAATTGATGAGCAGCCGTAACGCTGGACCATGACAGCTTAATTAGCGTCGGCATTATTTTGGGTATGCCAACGCTTTATGGAATATCGATATGGAATTATCATAAGGATTTAGTGCAGACTACCGTATCTGCTTATACAAGCTACATAATCTGTTAATGATACAATCAACGGACAACGTAATTATAGGTGGGTCACGTAAACAGCAGTCCTTTATTATAGCGTCAGGTTTGGCTGCCTGTTAAGCAAAGCTAAAACGTGCCTTTGGACTTCGTAGAGGAGTCCCGTTAGTTTGATTACCAATTTTGGTTAATATTGGTGCAACGGTTGATAGCCGTACGAAGCTGAGCATGAACCATTGCAGTGAGACTGCGTGCCTGCCGTAATACAATTACGGTTTGATTAAAAATTCAAAATATATTTTGTAACCTTTTTTGAAGCGTCGATTGATCATGTTGCAGTACAACCAGGCGGAAACGTTTCATATGTCTTCTTATAAGCTGAATCGCCTACAAGGACCAAAACACCTCTGGTGCTCAAGGACGCTCCTGAGCAGAATACCGTAAGCGAAATATAAGAGTATGGTAAAAAAAAGAAAAAAAAGCGAATCAGACTTAACTGGCCCTCGAAAATCATCCATAAATAACAAATATTAGACCAAATGGTCCTACTGACTAGCACGGAAAGATCGGTGAGGGATACATAAAAGTGAAACATTCTACGGAATATTGCATAGAACCTGCTTAATCTTTAGCCTTAAAATGTATCCCGTGTTTCCTCAACAGTTGACTTAGAGTATTGAACATGTCGTACGGCTGGCACTTTCTCTATACGGTAAAGTGGGTAGGATGCAGGAGTCGTAGGCGTGAAGTCGCAGGTTTGCTTCACAGGATGTCATTGCTAACCAGTTAGTTGACCAGGGCGGATATCATTACGCCCTCTATTTATGATTTGTTCGAAATTGTGCGGCACCGCGCTTTCGGCAGCTGTCATGTCGGACGTTGCCTGCGGGTTAAAATTTTCACACTACTACAAAACAGCAATAGCTTAAGTAAACACTCTGTAGACAATGGGGTAGTATAAAGGTATCATAGGCCACCATAGCAAATAAAACAGCAATATATTCATTACCATTATGGTTGGTAAGCCGCTCACACGTGTTCATTAGTTAGAAAACATAGAACCAATGGATATAAATATGCATAAGTAAAAACATAATGTTCCGTTGACTAGTTGTTGGATACATAGATAGTCTAGGCTTATCAATTTAAGGATATGTGTAACATAGACGATAAAGTAAATACAGTAACCCATAGTAGTTAGCCCAAGGATTGCGGCGATAATTTGGTAAATTTGCTCTCACTGACAACCAGTGTGGGGGAAAAAACATAAGTAGATTAAAGAATAACGTAAAATGTTATTCCAATGTGTTATACTACAGTCTAAAATTGTGTGGGGTCTTTTTTTGATTTTTATTTTAGAGTTCAATGGCCTGTTAGAATTACCTCGATTTACAGTTGCTTCATATATTAGACATGATCTTAGTTTTAAAATAAACTTTGTTTTCGGTAGCTAAAATACATCGTCATAGTTTCATTGTAAGAATATCCGCGTAGTAAATATTAGCCTATGCTAAAAAAATACAATAGGTATTTACAGTAATATCCTAAATAAACATTTCTTCGCGCCAAAATGCTCTACTTTCCAACTAAACTGGACTTTCTTTTGAAAATTTCGAAAGTAAAGTCTTCAGGAAACGAACTCCTGAAATGTGCCTTACGGTTAGTTGTCCGGATTGTGAGGCCGAGTAATGCTGGTAAAAATGGAAGCTAACGCTTTCCAAGATACCTATGATAAGCCCTAAACGTCTTGGACCTAGTTTTCATTTGGCGAAGGCCGTCAAAAACGCAGCTCACGTTGATCGAGTTTCATTATGGCCCACCATGAAGCATTCCCGTACGTATGAGTGCTCTGGACACAATTCGAACTTCAATTCTCTATAAAGAAGTCTACTTGATTTTTACAAATCTATCTCATTAGGCAGCCTATCTAATAAACTTAACAACAAATCCCTCAATATGAATTCTATAGAGTTAGTTCTCCAGATGCATAACTTGGCATCGATAACATATGCCAGTAAACGTTTCTCGAAGAAACCGTCGCCGTTAAGTTTATTGTCTGTATGCCGCACAGCCTCAAATCAAGCGACTAGACCCGCATAAGCGTATCGGCATAACGAGAATATCGTTTAAAATTTGACTCAATTGTTTCCTGTATTGGTAAATTTCAACCGTAACTCTTCAACCACAAATCGCATATATGGACTTCACAGATACGTATGTCGAGGTCGCGTCGAGGTGTTGATGAGTCTGGCCATACCTAATTGTCTATAGAGAGTGCGCTGGAAGATGAACGACCTAACTCTTACATATCAACAATTAGCTACACGACCTTTTGCTTCCATTAGATTAGCTCTTTCACATAGATTCTTTGCTCTGAAGGCAATGAAAAGTAGTCTTCGAAATGTGGGTTTACTGTCGAGCCTAAATCTTACACTGGTTACACAGTTTTGGTATAGAGAACCCAGGAATGGGCTAGTGCCCATATTTGAACGCATCATATGTCAAATGTTCATTTCGCGAAAAAAGGTCCAGCATTTTTCTAGCACCGTAAGAGGGCACCTAGTACGCATAAGCATAGAATGCAAATCTGTCGGGTTCTTTTGCCTCATAAAACCAGGAGACGGCTAAGGCTACAGCAGGATGAAGCTTGGTTGAACATACGAATTTCGACCTTCTCACCCATCAGTTACAGCTTTTTTCCTTTGGTCGGTCGAACCTCATCTCGAAACGCATTTACTTCTGGTTCTACTGACGCACGCAGTTGCACGTCCCGAGCACGTTTCAGTTCATGAACAGAGGCGGTAAAAAACATTTGCATTCGATTATTTGGGCTCGTAGGTGTGCCCCTTTATACTGCCACGAGGTGCAAGAATGACAAAACACGCCAGCGAACAGAGTAAAGCTGCCAGCATGTGTTTATTGTTTAAGAGAGAGGTTACGTGCAATCCCTGGATATGCAGCACGCGACAAATGAGCATATTTTCGAAGGCCAAAAGCAAGCACTTGTTTATTTTTAGCCTAAAAACTAGGGAGACAAGTTGTTTTTGTAAAACCTAACCCTTATATATTTTTGCCTTTGATTCACTTCCAAGGACACTGCTTACGACCGAGTAGTTAATCTAAATAGTTTCACAAAAATATAACGTCGCCCCATATGAACATGCATTGTACTCTGTTATGTACACTATGGGATGTCAATAACTGTCAGCTGTAGTTTTCGAAGGCTGAGGCCATAAATCTACGCCAGTCGTAGAGCAGGCCTTCACGAGTTTGCCAGCTCTAATTTGAATTCAAACGCTAACTTAGAAAACTGCTTGCCAGTAATTACTGAAGTAGCCGACACTCACCTCTCGGCGTTGATGAACCCATCAGGAGATCGTCTATTTCCGATGGCATCTAGGTAGGTAATGGTGTTAAGTTTTCCCGTTAAGAAGGCAGTTCTAGCTGAAGTGTGTGAAACCCAGAGTATCTACCAGAAGGCAATGTCGCCCGTCGTCAGTGACGCGTCCAAGCACGTCTTTTGTACGAGTGTCAACTACGGCCGTGGCCATAATTGGTGCGTCCCAAGCATCTGCCAGCACCCTCCGAACGCAGTGAATCGTTTGCTTTTGTTACAAGCTGTCTATGACAAAGAATGTAATATATACTACATGCTGAAGCCTGTTACCTGTAGTACACTTCGTGAATGACTCAACTTTGATAATAGGTAGAAACCTTCCTGCCTTTAAAACGCAAGAGTTCTCTCTCTAATAAAACGTCCTCAGTTTCGTGTAGAATTCAATGAGTAACAACCACGTGTGGTTATTAGAGATGCAAGTACGCTATATTTACGCTTCGTCTAGAAATATGTTACTTTGAAACGATGACTCGTTGAAGTGAATTGTACCATCACGCGGTCGATTCCCTATTATTGTTTATGGCACCTACCATATAACTGAAGATTGTGTGGCCGAGACTAACTGTGAAAAAAAAAACCATATGGTGTTTTGGAAAAGGCTCGCGGCTCTGAGGACTCTAACTAATAACAAAGTTACCTTTGAATTTCCTTGCTTCCTTTTTCGACATGCGATAGTTTTCGATTTTTATTTATACTATTTCAGAACGTAAGCAGATATGAGAGATTCAAAAAGAAAGACTTCCGCTGCTGTGTGGCTCAGCGATTCCTGTGGCACTGAAAGAGAATATCAGAAATCAGATGTCCCGTCACATTTTTTTTATGATCAAAGACACAAGGAGCCGGGACTGTCCTACAGATCTGAGGTCATACAAAGGGAAGGAATGGGGAACATAGCATTTGCTTGTAGACGTACATACCGAGCTATCATTTAAGCCGTATCTTTTAAGCCATTTATGGTTATTTTATGTTTGTCGTGTGGTCGTGACAATGAATCGTACGTGAGTATGTCGATGCGACACGGACCAGTGGCTTCGAACGAAGTGAAAATTTTCATTTGCCCTATTTGTCACTTCTGCCTGAGAATATATGGTCGGTAGAATAGCATATTTATACGGTACAATGAAGAGACATAGTGGCTTACAAGCAAAGAGACATCTTAAACGAAGCTCTATGGGCGGCTGAGACGGGCACAAGGTTGTACCGCAGTCGAATGTGGCTGCCGATGAAGAATTGGTAGAAGGCTTAATACTTCAAAAATAATTCCCATTGAGAAATTGTATTTTTAAAAATGTATGTTTACTTGTGGCTCGTGTTGCTAAAAATAATTTGGCCCACTTAAATTAGTAATGATGATGATAGGTTACTTCTTACGCGAACTTCACAGCGTATATTTATTATGATGATGAGAGTTAACAACGTCTATTTCATAATTATATTTACATCGGTGAAGCTGTCCCATATGAAGTTAAAACGGATCGAACGGCAAATAAATTTAGTATCTTCAGGCTAAAAAAAAAAAATAGTACTAAAACTAATATGAATATTAGATCATGGGTTCTTTTTCGTATCGTTCCATATAGTTTTTGACGTTTCACGCGCATGCTAACTAACTGCGACAGACTCAATAGCGGCTCTGAATAAAAACGTGAATATTGTTTATTGACTTGTCTTGTAGCGGCAGCTCGTCTCTGAAGTTCATCAGTTTCTACACAAATACAAATGATACTAGCGTTTCCGGCTTCTGTTTCCGGATGCTCTCTAAAAAGTGACACTGTTTGTTTAACTGCTGACTACCTAACTTTTAGCAGGGTGCTATGGTTATCGATATATTATGTGCTTTCCACTTGCATTTATGACACAGGACAAGAACAAGCCTTCTTTCTTTTTTTAACCTGATGCCCATCTATTCCCTTCTCCTTTCAGCTTTTCGGTGTTTCGGCTCGTTCGCGTTCAACCCATTCCTTATTCCGGAATTGTTGCCCATAAAAGTTACGCGACAGCATTCGGCTTTTATGCAACGTTATTGAGAGTTGCAGCTTTCCTACAAGGCCCGCCTGAGCCCCCTTTGCCCTCTGCCTAACTTAGAACGCTCTACTCGCCCTCCACTATCCGCCACACGACCTCGCCCTCTCCCACGGGCTTCGAGCTTAGGAAGCGGTGAGGCGTATTCAGCTTCTGAAGGGAGCAAGGCGTCGCTTGCTTTGCTGGCTTTCTTGCATTGAACATGTGCTGTTGGGCAGCCGCCTCGCCATGTCTTGGCGCGTCTTTCATTTCGGCTTGGAACAGAGTCAGCAGCTCTTTCCTCATTCCAGGGACTGGCTTAGTTCAGCCCTTTTCTCGTTGTTGCCCATGATTCTTCCTCTTCGTCGCTCAGCCCCGCATCTTCCTGTCTGGACCCCACTTCGCTGATAAGCTAAATTGACTCCTCGAAACTTTGAGTAGCGGGACTGAACTGCTGCCGCGACCACCCCCGTCGAACCGGCGCCCAGCCGCTCGCCGGGTGCTGTTCATCGTTCTATGAACGGTGACTTACGGCGAGAGAACAAGAGAGTGAATGGAGTAATAGAGCGGTACGATCTTTTGCTCGTTCGATCGGCTTGCTGAGCGGTCGGCTGGCTGTCTCCCTTCTGCACTCACTCTTCGCCGATCTCGACGGGGAACATCGCCGATACCGTTTCTGTGTCTGCCGGTACCAACACCAATAAGATGATGATGATGATCATCCTTGTCGTGGTGATTTAGCCCATTTTGTAGAGATAAAGAGCATCAAGCATGTCTGTACGATCTTTTCGAAATATTATCTGGGAAAGAAACTGAAGGTAGAATCGGGATTTTTTCAGGGAGCGGACCATGAAAAATTCTATCGATAGCTAGCGAACGTTGATTACTCCCCCGGTGGACTGCACAAGCAGCATACTTGAGCTATATGTGAAGATACAAAGTGAAGACGATGGGTATTTGGACATTGGGTCCAAACCGGGGTACTGCGATTACATAGCAACGATTGTTTAGTACTTCCAATGTTCGTTCACAGAATTTAAATTTAGTCCCCACACTCTTTATCTCTATAGTTGTCTGTGTGTAGGTATCTGTGCACGTGCGAAAGACTGGACTGAATAATTTTTGCTTCTTGCAACACAAAATCCTTTTCTTTACTTATACAAAACATGGAAGCCCGCGTGATACACTCGTCTATTTTGTGCCCTGGAGAACCGAGCTTCGTCAAGGTAGAGGCTTGTCGTACGCGTTTTGTCGGATTTATAGGTCAATATGTACCCTATAACCACTAATCTGTGCTGTTATCATCACACTTACTGACATTTGATTAACTAGGTCACGCAAGGCAGCCAATGGTGTTATGTCGCACGCAGATTCCGACAATAAAATCACCATCAAAAGGAAGCTCTATATCATATAAATGTCGCCATTATAAAAACAAGGACATCCGTTTACAAAGCTTTGAGCAAGCGTTTTGTGTTCTAAATGATCCATGACTTCGACTCCAAGCTCAGCAAAAGCGTGCTACGTCGAAACTTTGACAGACGGAAATCGAGGTCGTCTAGGAAAAGCGATGTGTTTTGTAAGCACATATGTATTATTTTTAGTAGGCCTTTAGAACAAAATAAGCATGACGGCCTTGGTTGGCTGTTGCGGACATTCAACGGGAACGATGAGCTATTAGTGTAGATATGTAGTACAAAGCATGAAGAGTCGGAGACACTTATACTGAAAGGATTAGAGTTGTCATTGGACCGGGTAAAAGATGTGTCAATAGTAGCTTTGATCTTATTTGAAATTGAACGTCAGCCGAATCTACTGGTTCGGTAATATGATTAATTATAACTATCTGATCGATAATATCGGGCAGCGTGCGACCCGACATAGAATTTAATGTGTATGGGTACCTTGAATGGCTTGAATCGTCGACTACAAATTTTTCAGTCAGCATCTTTGCAAAGACAGATCTGTTACACTAGCGGCTACGCTGTACCCGTTAAAAGTAGCAGAAGCGCTAGGGCAAGGTCCGATGCAGAGAATCCATGCTCCGGTGGCTCTTCTTATAAACGTTACGCGTCTGTAACATGCTTCTCTCATATTAGCCAGCCAAATACGAGTTCAGTATCTACTTCTGCTATTTAGGAAACACGAAAGATTGCCACACATGTATGTCAGACGCCCCCCGGAGACCTATTAAAATCATGCACTGTGTATCATGCATTTGAACGTAAAGTTGAACGTTGCCGAACCCAAACTGACTGGATAAATTAAACAAAACGATTCTATTTAAGACTATGGAGTTTATTACTGCCATTAGTGACAGAGAGAAATATTTTTTTTATACATTTCTCATTTCTACCGGAACATTCATATGATACCCAAAAATTATAATAAACAGATCACTTGTACATAATGTTTACCTAAACTCACAATAATACAAGCTTTCTAAAAAAAAAAAAAAAACTGAAAAGATCCCAGTTATTTGAAACTTTGAGCTATACATCTATTCCTAGGTCTTTTTCAGTGAGTCGTCATTTGTAACTACATAAAGAAATTCAACAGGTAGGCAATCATACAGTCCTCTGGGTGTAAATTAGGGAGAAATTTTAAAAGCAACCTCACAGAAAAAGCGCTAGAGGAAAAATTGTGACCGTTTAACAATTACACGTGACAAATACGGAAGCAAAACTATGAACAAAACGCCGTAAACGATCACTACGAGCATTTTTATTATAAAAAAAAATTAACTTGCAGTAGCCGTCAGCTATGATTTGTCTTCATTTTCATTATTAATTCATAGGATCTTCATGTGACGCATACTTGGCTTGAGCAACGACACACAAGTTTGAAAGGGTAATGTTACCTTTTAAAAAACGTACTGATTTACTTCTTCAAGGCCACCGTTAGTGATGCATGATATTATTCATTGTCACATTTCAACAAGTTTCAACACATTTTGCCAACCTGTACGTAATAGCCTACGAGGCAAAATACATCATCGCAACATCGAGTATAATAATTACTTTGCAAATATATGACAGCACATACTGGTCAATTGAGTTAATAAGTAACCCCTCTATGGATTTGTATAACAATGCACAGCCATATATATATTCGCCGTGTCGTGCTATAGCAGATCAATTCAGCTCACTCGTTAGCCATGAATTGTCAAGCCAGCTGGCCCTATTGCTATTTATCCAGCCAGGCAGTCCTGCTAAGGCCAGAATGATCTCTTAACAACACGGATCTTTGGTCTGCGTCATCCTGCATCAGCTAGAAATTGATAAACAAATCTGAGGGTTGTGATAAAAAAGTTTTATATTATTTCTTGTCGTTCACCTATATAACTTGTTGCCTGTATGTATTATAGTCGTTGTTAAACGTTTTTTTACCCCATTCAAAGGTGCCTTCCGTTGCCATGGTTGCAATTTTTTGTAAAACAGAAATTTCCTAATTAGCGGAAATTAGACAGGTGCGCAATGCTACTCGACCTCAACATGGGCCGCCTATAACGAAACTCACACATCGCTTTCAAATGTTTACCGTAAATTTGATTCACAGTGAAGCATACCCAAAAATTTAACGTTTGTATCGTTTGTTTGTTTGTTTGGTGGCCGCGTAAAAGATGGGACTTTTAAACGCACTTCTACCAAGGGAACAGGCCATTTTCTAGCGTCATCGAAAACGATTGGCGTATTAGCGTATTAATACAACTTGAAAACGACGATCAACGATACAAGGAGCGATTTTTGCCCATTGCCACCACCGGCATATTTTGTATTGAAAAAACAGGGCTAGACATCGCAGCTTCGCGCATTTTCAGCGAGCAGGCAACGCGCCGCGTCGTATCCTAACGGTAACTGATTCAATGCCGTCAGCGCTAGACGCCACAGGTGATGCACGCTCCCAAATTAAGCAGAAATAGAAAAATAGGCTGAGTTACTAGCTAAAACTGCAGAACCGATACTAGTCGAAAATGCAATTCCGATGGGCAAAGCACACGAAGCTACAGCCTCATTGCGCTAACCGTTTATATCCTTGGCATGGTGTGCTGGCGACGTGTTCACGTACTGACCTTAGGGATGTGTCCGGTAGACTCAAAGCCAGATATAGACTTCGATCCTCCACTAAAAAATTACCGAAGCCAGGTTTACGATCATATCTACTGTGTCCAAGGATCGCAGTAATGGTACACGTACACCAAAGGTCACAAAGTACCGTTTAATTCATCGCATAGAAACACATAAGCTTCTAAAAAGCGCCTAAAAAAGGCGAAGAGATATAAGAACTAATCATGTTTAAGTTGGTGGTAGTAATTCTCCATGGTAAGGCCATGGACGAGGCCAAAGGCAACGAATCAGTTATTAAATGGAAGCCTATACTCAGCTTGGAGTCAATAGACCACTCTGAAATAAAATTGAACTACTTTTCTAAACATAGCTGTTTATACTTTGTTGTTTGAGTAAATCCTTCGTCAGCTAATACGTTTACGACGTTAATTTGCTTAGCTGAGAACATCGTAGGCGGAATTACAGAGCTGACGTGCTCCAGCTCGCCGGCTTACCTTTTAAGGTTCGCCTATTCTTCTGAGCAGGCTCATGCATCAAAAAAGAAACAAGGGCGACCTATTAATGCACCATTTCTTGGTAAAATTCAGTGAAGATCGCTGTTTTGCCCGGGAGCATTAATGCTGGCGCGCTCTTCTCTGTAATCGTCCGCTAAACACTTTCCCCTACAGCCTTATTTGCACTAATCTAACGCTCAACGACTAAAGTTTTTATGGCCTATAGCGAATCATAGGCGTGTCAAGGTCATTGAATAAATGCATTTAGCGCAGAGGTAGCGTTTATCCGCCCCTTAACGTGGAATCCTTTGCGTTACTGAGGCGACATCATTTCACACCTTTACTACGCCTGAAGGGCGGCACAGTAATGATAAATGTAATCACACTATTTAATCAGATTAACGATAACATCAAATTTAATACAATTTTTTAATAAAAATCTATTACGTGCAGAGTAATTGGGGCTTCTAGCTCATTGTGAATAGTATGTAACATTGAGGGCAATAGTGAATATGTGAACGTGTTCCTTGCTCTTTCAACAATACACAACAGCAGTGCACCGGGATGATTTTATTGAAAAGATCCCAGATAATCCGGTTGCGTACGAGTACGAGGGAATCACACGTGTTTTTTTTTTGATTGAGTTCTCTATACGCACGAATAATTTTAGTTTTTAGCGTATATAAATAAGGGTGGCTATCAAAAGGCTTTTTAAGGTGTTGACGTTCGAGACAATGCTTAGTCAGCCATGACAGCGACTTCAGCTTTCAGAATTCGAAGTCGAAAGTTATTCAAGTCCTGTGAAAGTATTTTTCGCAAATAATTTACGGATTATCAATGAAATTAGGAAAAGTACGCAGATACCGCTAAATCGTTGAGCCAGCATACATAGCCTGCCTCCTTCTATATAACACTGGAAGTCGCTCGCAGAGAACCTCATCAAAAGTAATCCTCAGCCGCTCCAGTTCCTTAAGTTCTTGTATTCGCCATTTTGATGTCAGTACAATGAAACTTCGTACTTCATTCTTTTTCTTCTTCATTTCTAGTCAGCTGAATGGATTTTTTTCCCGAGCTGCCTTTTGAGCTGCAAGTTGTCTATCATCGTCAGTCGCATTTGCATGAATCATACAAATTTGTCAGTTAGAGCTTTTTCTATAGCGGATATTCGACCCCATTGAGCCTTTTTTAACCTGACAGACACGATTAGCTCCCTCTCGGAAGGCAGATCGCCCACTGAAATTGAACTACATGATCCAACAATAGCCTCTGTACGGCATGAAATTCCCACTTGCTATTCGACCAAAGGACATTCAAGGTGAACCTTCTCGCTAGCAACAAAAGTAAACAGAACTACTCTCGGTGGGAAAGCTGTACGGATAATTTTTGTATATAAACTCAATCTGGATAGCAGGTTATATTGTGTCCTACTACCAACTGGACGGTTGAACAAGGCTACTGCTTGAAATTTCCGTGGCAGTCAAGAGAAGTCGCGTGCTATTGATAAGGGGGAGGAGATCGCGCACGTCCTGTTTGCGCCGAGTAAGACGTCTACACGAACAAAACTTTCTTTGAGCGTCGCAGTATTCGACTTCGTCTGAATTATATTATTATTACTTTTAAGGCACACTTGGCCTTAGTTAAAACATGCCATATGTGTATGCCTATCCGTAAATATCCAAAGTCCGATCATAAAGCTGTCAAAAAATGAATCATATTTGTATTCGATCATCGAGATATGTTTAAATTCGAATTTTGTACCGATATGACTGTAACACTGACGTCCGGCCCATTTCTTTAGATTCATTATTTGTGACGAAATGGCACCCTCTCAAAAAGGTTGCAGGTCAAAGTTTTGAAAGCCTTAGGTAGTATAATACATGATAAGAATCATAAACAAAATCACTCGTACCTATATTTTCGTCATTTATTCACGAGTCATATCTAGTGTTTGCCGCTATTCACACAATAAAGACCCTCATTTGAATGCTATCCGTAATCTATCATCTCTGCGTTAGAGGGTCACCGTGCGGCGTATTATTTTCATACGCTTGATGTGACATAGAAAACACACATTTATAATAACCAAATTAAGAGCTTTTGAGTCGTTTTTATAATATAGCAGCGTCCGTCCCAAACATATATTGCTTTAGTCACGCGAGCCAATATTGACTATTCTCCGCTCATGCCTCCCTTGTAAATAACCATAGTGTCTCCAATATAGAAAGAACCCGCCTGCGAAAGCCTTCTTTTTTGGGTGCAACATAAAAAACAAATAGTAGCTTCTCCTTCCACCGCCGCCGCCAGAAACCTAGTCAAACCCAATTGTGCTAACGCTAGAGCTTTATATGTCTGTCGATCGTTCAGCCTCCTTAAGAGTTCCATCCTGCAGTAAAACTATTGGCTGTCGATCAGCCAAAAAATGGATACAAGTCAACGCTAATAGCTGATTAGCTAGGATCTAAGCCAAGGGTATCAATAGCCTGGAATTGATAACGGCCAATCAATTTCAGGCTGCTGGAATTGATAGGCTGCTAGAGCCTGGCAAAGGCTTTGTGTCCCCGACAAAACTCTACAAATGGCAACTCAAATACGTACGCTTGACGTTCAGATACTCTGTCTTACCACGCTATGATTGGAGCATTAAGCTACTACTTGATGTCACATTGGCGGTATTTGGAAAGCTATTTACATGTTCGAGAACGTTGAGGGGCATTATATGGGGGTGATTTCCTTCATGACAGCAAATGGCGCTAAGGAATAATAGGCAGTCAAGTCTTCAAATGAAATAACGGCTTCGACACGACCTCGCAAAGCCATTTATGTGTTGCTCTCTCTAGTCCTTCAACGGACACAAAGCTGACCCTCAACGGAGACAAGCGCCTCTGAGTGCAATTTAGCAGGGTTACTCGCTATTGATGTCGTTACAGTTCAATCTAGTATAGGCTAGCATCCGAGTCTCCATAACTATCTTTCTCAATAATACGCCGCGCTGCATAAAATCAGACTGTCAATATCTACCTAACGGAACTTCGTCACTTTTGCCAAGTCCACTAAGTTTGCCATGTAACAGCCAAGCTTTATTTCCTACGCAGCAGAGGGATGGTATTTTTTCAAAATGAATCAGAAATTGCTGCTTTGACGCTACTGTTCTTGTCGTAGAAAAAAAATACGTGAGGCTCGAAGCTTATCGTTTGCTCTTTTTTGACACACCTACGCCAGAGCAAAATAGGTCCTTTTTTTCTGTGTCAGAAAAAACCGAAGTTTTTGGGTTGTGACGTATTTCAATTGCTCACATGGTTTTCATTGGGAATTGTTCAGATGAACGAGCTATTCGCACCGGGTTGCTTCTTGCGATGCGCTTCTCGCAATATAAGCTTCGTTATAAAAGGAATCAGAAGGCCGACAAAATCGAACGACTTAGCCTACGTACCCGAATATACTTACCTAATCAAGTTTTGTTTGCACTTGTGTTGTTGCACAAAGGTCGTTAGTGCCCAAAGAAGCATAAAAAGGATATTTTGTACATTGGTACAAATAATACTGATTACCTTCCCCATAGATTCATAGACGATCTGGTCATCTCTGATAATAAGGAGAAGCCCCCCGGAATTGCACCTGTTTTAGGCCTCGATTTCCTTATTAGCATTCCAGCTGGTGCCAGGACACTTGCAGATAATCAAATGTAATTAGATCACTGCTGTGACTCTTTCTACTCAAGAGAACAGGTACAAATCAATAGACGAATCCCCCAAACTGAATAGGCCGAACGAAAATCTTTGATACCTAATCGACGCCCCATCGATTCGATTCATTAGATCAGTTGTGAAAACCCTAGGACCAGCCGCGACCTCTACCACTCTGCTATAAACATAGTCATGCACTATCTTGTAAACAAATGAAATATCTGTTACTGCCGAACCATTGAGATGGCGCTAACCTTCAACTTGACTGGCTGACCTTAGACCGGATCCATGTCGTTGATGCTACGGCAGCAAGCGTGCAACATATAGAAACTTGAAATTTTAAAGATATAGATGAAATAAAATGAACCATCCGATCCAGAAATGCTCTTACTATTTTAGATTCGAAATTGTCGATCTTTGCGAATTTGTTTAGCGCAGCAGCTCGTTCACGAGCGCCATGGCTAGCCTTCGTGATGGCCAACCTCGAAGCTCGAAGTCGTATAACAATCGTCTTTGAAGTCATTTTAAAGAACATAACATACAATACGTAATGGCTGAAGGGTACACATTGCAACGTTCCCAGAGCGATTCCGTAACTCTTTATTCTATCCAACAGGCCACGAAGATTACCATTATTAGGTTCGTTTGTACCTCCTTCCATTCCGATACGGGTGTCGAACGTCCGAAGAGTGATTTCACCGCACGAGCATCACCGTAATATTTCGGCAGTACACTGATGGTTTATGCGTAACTGACGTATACCTGAATAGCATATGGCGGAATTTTCTGCGGCTTCACTGGATAGCCCTTCCATGGATTTGTGAGATGTTCGAACTAACGGAGTAGCTTCCATTTTGAGTACTCCATTAGGACGGGCCTTCAAATTAGCATCGCAGCGCCTCGTTCGTATCGCCGGACAAATGGTCTCTTGGAATGTTCCTAGATGAAAATTTTGTAGCCCGACCCTTCAGCTTTTGTCGGAGCTTTTTTGCACACCCTCTGATGCATATAGATATATTTTGTGTGCATTTATTTGCCACTGCATTCATTTTCTTGCTTAGCAGCTTATTTTTCGACTATTTTAACTCGAATATGTCAATTGCCCTAGTCCATTTTGCACTACTCGTCATTTCTTGGCATGTTATCCCTAGCGTTGAAAATATTGTTGCGTATAAACCTGTACCAATATTTGCAACGAACTTATACCACGCGGTGGAGGCGCTATACCTAACCTCAGGGTTGATGCCAAAATGACCAGCAATTCAGCCTTACTTATTCGTCCTATCGGAAAACAAGGAACGATGTCCAATATAGTACGTTCAGTAAGCTTGGAGAAGTGTTTAAAGGCTTCTCGCAAATTTCATTTCGGTGGGCAATAATATGTGACACAGTAGAGACAAAGCAATAGGCGTGGCATAGCTGCATACAGCTCTATCCTAGTATTCATTCACCTATACAAAGTACTTTCCGAAATGTCTGAAATGAAGGCAGTGTGTCTTTGAAATAAGCGCTAAACCCACAGAGAAAGCGAAAATGTGACTGTTTATCACGTCACGATACCACAATAGCTGCGTGCTTTTTTCCATTTAACAACTACTAACGACCCACCATTAATACTAAGATGCATTAATAATGCTCAGAAAATCACATTGGATGGTCCAGGCGTGGATCTAATCGATATCGTATAACCTACACAATCGAATGCCATAGGACAGCCTCTCAGAACAGACGACTACCGTGGGGGGAGGGGGCTACATGTCTCCGATCTGGTCGGTACTGAGGTCGCTAAATTGGAGCCTCATTTATTACCGCTGATTGAATTATTCACCACGTTAAAAAGAAACCTCTTCGGGATAAAGGATTTCAAAACGCTTGGGAACTCAGTTCTGCCGCCGCTAGGGGGCGCAATGCATTGAGAATGTGTCCACTGTGGCCAAGAAGGAACAAACATACCGCGTTACCTATCTTGATCTATTTTATAGACCGCATTTGCATAAATGAACCTTAGTTATAGATGGCGCTTCTCTAGATTACGAGAAGCTTACGCTGAACTATTATTTCCATAATCGTTACATATAATTTGTAAACTTCATACGCTACTTTTTTTATCTTCTGCCCTATGCCTCCACGCTTCGCTGTTCGAGTACGCGACAGTGTGACAATGGCACTTCATACGTGGTAACAATGAACAATGAGCCTTATCCACACATGTAAAGTCGAATTCAAAGCGTAGAAGGATCGTATTATCGCGCGTGTAAATACCCTGTAAAATAAATGAACTCATTAGTTTAGTAAGCTATACAAGTTACATGTGCTGCCAAAAAGGATATACAATTAAAGTTTATAACCTACGTGGTAACGTACGGAAGTTTACCCAGAGATAAGCTACCGCCATAATGTGTCTGTTCGACAAGCAGAAACAAATAGCCACTCGCTAGAGCGTACCCATAATGCACACATTTGGCATGATACGCTATCCTGGTATCGTGAGCAGGCTATGTGCATATCGGGGGGCATTGAGCATGCCGGCTAGTATTGAACAGGATCCGCGTGCCTATTTAACGCACGTCATGCAGGTGCGGGTGACGTCAATATCGAATTCGTTGTAGTATTTCTTCGATTCGATATTCAGGGTCTGTTCATCTGAAAACAGGGCAGATTCAGTAGCAGACGCCAACGTACCACGTGGTACGACGTGCAAAACGGGATGAGAACTCATTTTACGAAATTTGATGTTAAGAATCATGGTAGCGTCCTAGAGATTTGAGAAGCCTTCGACATTGCTTCACAAACTAATGTTAATGCTGAAATCACAGAAACTTCCCCCGAGAATGATAGTCGAATATCTCGCAGCGTACAATATTGGTTGCTAGTTTGAAACCAACCGGGCAATGTTTCCAATGGGCATGTGTTTTGGATTGCCCGGTACGCCGCTGTGCTGAGGTAGAAAACTCATTGAAATACTTGTTTTGAAGCACTTGAAGCAAATAGGAGCTTTGAAAAACGTGATTGATAGTATTGCTACGCCAAAGCGGAGATTACTCTAGACGCACTTGTTTCCTCCTATAGCATTATGAATCAATTACTCTAGACCCACTTGTTTATTCCTATAGTATTATGAATTAAAGTATTATCACGTCGGCGAATACCATTAGGGCAAGCGAAACTGGGTTTCTCAACGGTTGACAGTGCAGTAAAATTGCATGGTTTTATACGGCAAGCCACAGACGAGACTGAGAAATACAAAGGAAATATCTTTATCTCTATCCATCAATTATTTCTTTTGCCATTATAAAATAGCTTTTCACTTGAGATCTTGAGAAAATTTGAGATTTTTGCAAAAGTCACACACAGGTCAGGCGGCGCACTTACACGACTGGGGTTTGATTTGTTCAGGTTTGATATTACTAAAATTGACCATTAATCTTTGAAATAACCAATATAACTATCCAAGTCTGACGCTAGAAAAATGATAGATACGAAAGTGATTTTTCCCATTTGGCAAAGCTTTCAATTATAACAGCAAAATCACTAGAAACATCGATGACTGGGAACAGCTGTTCAATCCATGTATTCTCTTCGATAAGATAAATCCCTGCCTAACCTCCTATGGTTATAGCCATATATATATATATAATGCAGAGCGGCGTTCACAGTAAAATAGAGGTAATATACTGAAATAATATCTCCAAATACTGGGCCAATAGAGTTGACATAGATATTTGAGACGTTTACAACTATCTTCCAGCTGGAACATTGTTTACTAATTATCTCTTTTAGAAAACAGTGTAATTAATTGTTATACTTTGTTTTAAAGAAGTTTATCAGAAGCAAATGTCTATTTTGATACGAGATCAACACAATATGATTTCGCGTACTTAGAGTTATAGGCAAGGCACGATCCAATAACCTCTATTATCTCAATTACGTCTATATATATATATAGTCATATAACCTGAACGTTTAAGGTAAGCCTTTATGATTACTATGATGATCCTCAATGGTCATCATCGTATCACGTAAATCCTACGAGCTGCATCACATTCTAACCTAGAAATTTGTCTGCAGATGTACGTAGTGATTGGCCTATTACTTTTATGGCATTCTGCTTGGCACAACTGAAGTAGCGATAGGTCTTTTTTCGAAAGTCTATTAGGTATCTATTATACTTCCAAAGTTTTTCGTAGATCCTTCCGCTGTGTAGTGGGTTTACAGAGCTGGGGCTCTTGAGAACTGCTGAAATTAGGCGAAAAATAGGTATAGCTTCGAAATGGAGCGAAGATCAATTTGGCCTCCTGTAAAATCGACTAGAGTATAATTAGTAAATAAAGGGCAAATAACTCCAGTCTCAGGCACGTTTTTATTATGGAACGGCTACACATATTCAACAACTAAATAAAACATCAGTACATGCTAAAATAGAGTGCAACAAAGGTCTTGGTGCGTTTCTTGGCAAATGGTCTTCGAAATTGCTTACTCGCACGTCAAGAAGGTATCACCTTTTTCTATAAACAAAAGTAAAATTGTATATAAGTCTGAATTTGTGTTTCATGATTGGAAGAGCTTCGAAACTTTAACGCTGCTTACTGTATGCTGTAGCTATGGCTTTCCGTTAGAAATCATAGACATTCCAGTCCGATGACGTTAGGATGTATTGTGAGTCGGCTTCAAGGATATATGCTCTGGAAAATTAGGATTCTCAAGACAAGGCTCTGTATCAATGGACGATTGGCAAGGACTGCTTTACAAAATCATGTAAGCCTTGTATACTGTGATGACAAAAAAGGATGATCCGTGGAACCACGACGCGCTTTTCATATCACGCTACTATATTGTTGAATTAGTTTTTTTCATACGAGCTCAATTAGAGACTTTATATTAATTAAATACAATAATTGGTACTAGTAATGTAGTGACTAGCAAACACGGTCGGTCTCTTCATTCACAGTTAGGATATGCACGCACACGTACACCAAGTGGTTTAATGCGGTATGCGAGATTATCATCTGCAGCATGTCAACATCCTCGAAAATGGGACCAACGCATGCAGGAGAAGCAACGTATGAATAGAGGCTGATACACAACTATATAAATCTAGCGGAATTGTCCCAAATACGCTAAGGGGAATATAGTAAACTTCGTGTCTACTTGTGTTCATGGATTGGCCACACTCGTATGTATATACTTTTCATATTGTAAATCGCCTTGTTTGCTCATTCACCCTCTTTTTTTCGGAGATCTCAGATCGAAAAATTCGGAAGCACTCGTGCGTGATTAGCCACCCCCAAATTCAACTCAGTCAGAGCTCACCGCATCAATCATCGCTACATAAAATCTTTTAAGCAACGCTGTTCCATCATGTAATTGAAAATACGTCGGACACCTACTTCGTTAACTTTATCAGATGACCTAGCGACTTAATCAGGTCAAAAAGCGAGACCGTCGTATATATATATACACATGTATAAACGAAATTTTTATGGCGCTGAAATTTAAATCTGCAAAATGTACTGACATTATGATACGTTTAAGAGAATCGATGTAAAGGTTTGTTAAAGGTCAGGATCAACCATTGTGATTAGAAGACAATTCATGCTGGTATTGTAATTCTAACTGAGATGTACAAGGAGTCAAAGATCCTAACCAATCGCCAATAAAAACTATCCCACTGTGATCGTTTGAGGATAACGTATTCCACTTTCAGACCAAAGTACCTTTTAGGTATTTCGCAGAGATTTCATGGACCTTGAACGAGGCCCGTAACAGGTTCACACGCCAAAAAAAAAAACGTGTTACTATACACTATAATAAAGACGCCTAGTCGCGAATATCACCACATGTTCCGTGAGCCTTACGGCGGTGCAATTGACACAACGGTGATGCCGCTCATTACACTTTTTTCATATTTAGTCGAGTGACGGATGTCGTCGCTTAGGCTCTTTAAAACCCTGCGCACCATGTTTATTTTACATGAAATTACCATCTAATTTATCCAGCTTGCAAGAGTACAGACGGCTGATGCTTCCTTGATATTTTTCGAAGAAAAGTAGAAAAAAAATAATTTGTAAATATCGGATACAACTTTTCGTTTCGGCAAACAGGAACTGCAATAGCTCTTAGCCAGCCGGAAAGGCTTGGTCGGTATAGGTGTCTGTTGGTGGCAACCCGCCTTACTAGCCACAATTTACCTTCTATGGCGGAGTATAACACGTTTCGTTATAAGAAATCTTGCAAGGCTCATCTCACTAATTTTCTCTAGACCACAATGTCGCAAGTCAAATGCTAGTTATGCACGGTTGTTAAATATTAACTGCAAAAGCGTATTAGCTTCAAACGACTTCGTAAGTTTATCAATTATCGGGTTTACCCACGTTCGAATGCTTTAAAACCCACTCTACACAGGTCTCGATGAACTATAAGACACTCCTTGTATTGGTCCTAAATAAGGTAGCAGAGTCGTTCAGGGTGAGGTAGTATGTGTCCGCAAAACATGAAATCATCGCTCGAATAGATCTCGGCTGATACCTTACCTTCGAAGTTTTCGTGACAATAAACTATGTTAAAGCTCATTACTGCTACTTCTTTCAGTCAATGAATACGTGTATTTGAAAGCTGTGGTCGGGACACGGATAACAAACGAATGCATGGGTAACATTGTTTCATTGCAAGCGTCTTACAAAATGTCCCGATTTTGCTTGCGGCATCCTGCAGCTGTTTACCCATATGTTTACTAGGCCAAACAACGCAATAGCCGGCAACAATGAAGTAGATAGAATAGCATTTCTGTCGTTCAGGTCTGCGAAGTAGCTGGATATGTCATCGTTGTACCGTACGATATACAGTTTTCTTCCTCAACCGGATTGCCCTCTCCGGATTTGACGGGAGCAGCGGCTTAAGCGGATAAGGAGCAATTTTCCTAAAATTCTACAATTATACCCAACTATATGCCTGTGAGCTTGGTTAGCCAGGACTGGCGCAATACGCTCGTTCTTACTTTAGCTAGAATTTGTTATCAGGCACAGCCGTTCGATTGCTACCGAGCGAGCAGAACCATCTTTATCAAGTCACTTCGAAAATCGTGTAAATAAACCATTGACCTGTATCTTCATAGAGATACCCCCTTCAACACCGATCCGGGCATCGGCTGGCTATACTTGTTGTTAGCTTAATGCACTTAATTTAGTATTCTAAGCCTAATTCTCAGGCTAACACCATTGTCTGTGCAGGCCACATATGGTCGACATTGGTGATAACGTACTCACGCCTATCACTATTCTGTAGGATGTTACCCCACCAGATTCATTTAACTTATCAACGCCGTAGTTTTCATTGAACATCTGTCAAAGATTGGGTGTATATATTGAAACTGATTTATACATATGCGAGTATTATAACTATGAAACTAGAAATACCTATTATTATGTCACACTTCTTAGGTCTCTCACCCTTCCTAATATTTCTTTTTCAAATAGTCCTTTCGTTTGAGCAGTTTTCAAAACGGCCACTCATTCTTGTTCATTGTTTAAAGGAGCTCTAGAGCAATTGTCACTTAAGGTATATTGGGTATAAAGGGATACTAATCAATTTTTAGGATATTTTATCTAAAACACAGGTGACAAACCTGCATTAAGGATACGCTATACCTACTGAGACTAATCGAGTATTTGAGGTACGCAATCTGTATGAAGGTAATGAAAATGAACGTAAACATCCGTCTGTTGGAACCTGAAAAACGACGCCTCTTTTTTGCCTACAGTTTACAAAGAATCTCACAGGTGTAGCATCACAAACTGATTTTTGTTTTTTTATATAACTAGCAATCGTTTCCACATTGCTACTAGGCTATAAACGTACATAATGATTTGAAATCAAGTGTCACACAGTGTTACATGAATCAGGCCGTCACGTGAAACGTGTTGATATACGACGAAGAGGTTCTTGTGTTTCCTCTTAGCAGGAAAAAACGTGCAGGGATTGTGTGTTTTAGAAAAGAACTTTGCGTTGTTTATGGGTGCGCTGCACCCCCAACCCCGCCCCACTCCGAACGATATTCGTCCGTGGTGATGCGCGCGTACGGCTAGAAATAGCCAAGACAAAAAGTGCTAATAGAAGTCTAACCGTCTATTCATACCGACAAGAAGTACGATCCTCATTTGTTTCTACGATGTTCCAAGCAGAAACCATCGCTCGTCTTCGATTGTCACCAACGAGCAGTAGCAGTAGCAGTAGCAGTAGCAGGTAACAACAGTTATGGAGGTCTAGGTGGTATAGTCACCCCGGTTACTACCTAGGTTGGTTTTTTGCGTCAGATAGATGATGTGTAGCAACGCTGGCTTTTTGTGTCGCCGAACTAGCTGACTGCACCTAGCCACCTAATTGGATAGGCGTCGTTGCGTGGAACCTCGACCGACGACGGTGGCGTTAAGGAAAAGAGTTTTCTAGTCACAGGTAGACCTGAATTAAACATCCGATCTATTTGCCAAAGTTTCTTTTTTATGATGATATCGACAGTCAGACATAGCTTACCAATAATGCGCACAATAAAAGAAAAGAGTAAGTAATGAAACTATATATGCATGTAAAGCTGCATAAATATCTTTCGATGGCGTGTACGAGGTCCGTCACATTAAGTTTACGGCGTCCACGAACGAAGTTCTATCAGAGATTTAACGTTAGATTTAAGCCTCTAATGGAACCCACTTGCTACTAATCTTGACAGATTGCATCATATCGTCATTGAATCGCAAACAATGTTTTATTGTATCGTAACGAAAGTAAGAACGTTTGTTTTCTATTGCTTCTTTTAACAATCGTATGGCCACGTCAAAGAAATAATTTTTCTGTTTGTTTCTATTTTGTACTCGTCATGACCGTTACCTTAATAGACATACCCATCATAAACCTTACATACGGGATCAACTTAAACTTATCGTCATAAGCATTTTAAATGGCCATTTTTTCGAACTTACTCAAAACAACTTGCAGTAAGATAACATGTGAAAGATGGTCGAGAAAATTGTCTCCTCACACTCTTCAAGTGGATGCTCGCCAGAAGTACCTCCTACGCTGGCTACAGATATCAATGATATTTATCGCGCTCCGTTGATGACCAGACAAAAATGTGCGGCCCATTGAACGGCCCACCTCTTGTCGGTACTTTTACTGAAAAATACTGTCTTTTATGCCGAGTTTGACAAAGTTGAACAGAGTCTGCTAGCTTAACTCGCTCTTGAACTACACAGAATAGGTAATTACGGTCCGGCAGTACTTAAGCTATTGTGAGTAATACTGCAAAAAAGACGTCAATATATAGTTGTTTTCCATTTAACCAATATCAAGAATATGTGCCGATGTCAGACGGTGTACCCGTTTTTGTAAGAGAAACTTATTTGGGCGTAAAAAAGCCCTTAGATGTTTTATGTTTTTATTTACTCTTTTAGAGTCTATCGCTTGCTTTTCATGGCAAAGATTAAAATATTTTGTTGATATTAAAAGTTCCTAAAAAGGTTATACGAACGTTTTTACGCATGGCTCCGGGTGTCCACTTCATACAGCTGTCGCTTACCTCTATGTTAACAGTTTTACGTCCGGTAGCCCCGTTGCGACGGCTAACGTCCAGCGTGAAAGGCGGTCTGCCCATGCCCAGCTTAGGACGTGGACGA
Source organism: Varroa jacobsoni (assembly GCF_002532875.2). Classification (NCBI taxonomy): domain Eukaryota; kingdom Metazoa; phylum Arthropoda; class Arachnida; order Mesostigmata; family Varroidae; genus Varroa; species Varroa jacobsoni. The sequence continues at coordinate 70,725 of NW_019214267.1, forward strand.
CAATGTGTCCCTCAGGTTAGCGTGCAATTACGTTTACGCACTCACGGCGATTATCACGGCGATAGGAGTGTATGGCCTAACCTTTTTTTTTTCTTACAAATAAATCTTAAGCTTTTTTTTTTTTTTTTTTATAAATATTAGGTATTAGACTATTGGCAGTTTCTGGATTAATGAAAAACAGCCTGTCTGATATGAAGCAATTGATACACGCCACTCAACCAGCCCTTTCGCTAATTGCACGAACGTTCAACTCAATATACTATCCGTTTAAGTATGGCTTCAATAACGGTTCGGTTTTCTGTGATGTTCTACTATGTTATTGAAGTTTTGTTTTATGAATAAATAAAAACTCGGCAAACTAACGACACCCGATCAACAGTCTAATTTGTGAGAAAAAAAAAACACTGAGAATGCCTCTCATTTAAATATTAAACCATCTTGCTCTTTCTTCCTTTTGGAAAACTGGCGGGAAACCGGCAACATATTCTTGCATTAGCTAGCTAACACAGTATATAAATGTCCCCGACGTACGTCTTGAACCAAACGAATCATTGCGGTAATTCGGTGCATCTAAATATGGATAACTACCCGATGTCACCAGGACAACACAATTTTAAACGTGAGACCCAACTCGAGTGTAAGTTACAGTTCTATATGGTAGGCTAACTATAGTGTGTCCAGTTTATTCCGGCTAAATGCATAGTATATATGTGATTTTTGTTCGCGTCAACGTTAACGACTGAAATGAAACCTATTACCACATATTGAACATATAGCGTTTGTGCCATACGTGTGCCTAGTTAAAAGCGGTGGGCGCATTGTCTCGCTGAATGTAAGGGGGCGTTTAACGAAAGTGTAAACTCTCAAGGAACATAAGTACCCGTCAATATAGTAACTCGAGAGACGCTTAATCCTGGTGAATAGAGAGGTAAGTGTCGTGGTTAGCTTCACTGGACTACTGCGTAGCTTCATCGAGGATAGATGATATGTTTTCCTTAGCTGTTTATTTTAAACGTCTACTTTCATCTCTCATGGCAGGCCAGTTTTTTTTTTTTTCGAAGCAACATGCCTGTGATTGTCCTCGTTGCTGCCGATGCTTCTCACAATATCTGCTTTTCTGTTTGGACGGTACGATCGATGTTCAATATGACGCCAGGTCTAAATTCGATATCAGTTTTTAGTTGGAAATCAACAAGAAAACTGTTTAATTCGCTGTCGAATGGACAGCAGTCGGGTCGGGTCGGGTCGTGTCGGGTCGGCCCGGCTCAAAGTAGCTAAAGCACATGTTGCCGAATAACTTTTGTATGTGAAATAACAAAGAACAGATTGCTCTCCTTACTGTTTCTTTGTACTTGTCAAAAGTACGCCGCTTATGAATCAGTCGTGGAAGATTTTTGCCTACCGTCCGCCCAACAGACGCGAACGCTCATTAGCGAAACTTCGTTCCTTTTGCTCTCTGCCGGTTGGGCTTTCGGGTTACGTGTTACACTATACATAGCCATCATAAACGATATAAGTCGAACATCTGGAGTGAAATCAGCCGTCATTGAATCTGTAGTCGAAACGCGCGTCATGCAAACAAACACGACATTTGCAACACGGGGAGTGGATAACTGTTTAGGCTTAATAGTTCAATGCGAAGACAAAGTTTCCGCATTAGATCGGTCACAAGGGCCACAAACACTTTTCCTTTTAAAGAAACCGCTATATAACGTACTGCTGTCGAACGAATCAGAACGTTTTCATCCAGTGAAATTGTACGACATGACGATCTTGTCTGAAATGGTGATTCCTGCAACGTACGCCAGGAAGCGATTAATGGCCAAAGGAGGCGAAGTTCCAACAATAAAAAATTGAAGTTTACTAGTGCAAAGCGTAACGCAGGGACAACTGCCTCGTTTTGACTGAGTTTTCTTAGCTTTTTTGCCGGTTTCCTTTGACGAATCCGCTGATATTCGTTAACCAAGACGTAAAAATATAGGCGATTTTTTTTCCAACCTGTAAACGCCGTTCCTGCTCAACGGATGTGCCATACTTGTATCAAAAGCCATATATATATAACCGGTATTGTCACACTCGTTAATTCGCTCATTATTATTATTATGTTTTAACAATAGTCACTCATTTCAAGCACTTTCCGGCCATTATTGCCGTTTCGAGTTTTACGTCCAGTATCACCGTTAGATGTCTATGCCGGCTTCGAACCTGTCGCTAAGATTATCGGACAGATACGTCACCTACTGGGCTATCGCGGGGCCTACGGTAGTTCTCGTTCAACCTGTCGATGTCCGGGGGTCTGAGCTTTTCAGCGCGTTGAGTATTTCGTCCCACCGTAAACCCTAATACCGCCATGTTTATCAAGCCATCTGGCTAGTGTTGGGCGCCATCACCGACGATTATTGACGCGAGCCAGTGGTGTCTTTCATCGCCCGCCCTTCGCCGTGCGACAAATCGTTGTTATTACTATGCGATTGTCCGTGTGTGCCGATCGAGGCGCAGTGATAATTACAAAATTGTATTTTTTTTTGGTTTTCTGAGATTGGTTTGTAACGTGTGTTCCATTCACTTACTCGTCGTATTGCATGTAGTGTCTGGATAAATGACAAGTAGTGATCATCAAACCATATTCTGATCGACTCTTACGCAGTTGGACATTTCCTGTATAGGCGATGAAACATTTTATGCGGGCTTTAAAGCTGTGAGTGTACGGATATATATGGAAACGTCTACCATACATCTTCTCACCGTATGGATGGTTTAACGTCGGATTCTAAATACGGCAGAGACTCGACCATCTCGGTTACTTTTTACGATATTTTTTCCGGCAATCGTTTTGCTGGTGCTTCGGATTTCCTGCATTATTCTTGTTTCGAAATAGTTTGTTGTTTAGACGCTGTTGGTAATGAATAAGCTGCTTTAGAGTGTCGCTCTCTATAATTATATAATTCTATCGTACTTTAGCTGTACTTAGGTTAGGTAGTTTCCGATAGTTTCCATTGCAGCCCTGATATCACGTTGCCGAATTTATTCAAAACCCTAGAAGCCTGGACCGTATCGTGCTTAAGGCAGATCGTCTATTTTCTCCTAGGTGGTTCCCGATTTTTTCTTAGATCTGTATTAATTGAATACTACTTTAGAACATATTATCGATCGTTTCACACGCCTTCCTCCTACATTCTCTTGCCCTCCCGGGGCAGTTGAGAATTCGTCAGAAAATGTGCTAGCACTACTTAGGATACTTTTCGGATGTTTGGCGTTTAAACAAGTAGTCCCACCACCGTCAGAGTATCTCGTCGAGACCTGCTTAAGACCGACGAAAAAGCTCTATTTTTGGACACAAACGATGTTGTTCCATCCTGAACTAGCTAACTTTCTGTTCTAGAAACACTAACAAACGTCCCCCAGACATAGCTAATTAGGAGTCCCGCATTTAAAGACCGCATTTTTCCACCGAACGCCAAACTTGAGTCGTCTACATTCACACAGCCCAAACGACGCTAATATACGGTATTAGATTGGTTAATGCGCAGTCCTTTCTTCCCTGCCAGACTTCGCCCGTTACAAGCGCGTCCATTCAAGTAACCCAGACGTGTTCAGATGTCTAAAACGGTATGGGTTTACTGGCAGTATACTTTGTGTGTACATAAAAGCTGTCGGCTAACTAAAGATATTATCTTATTTTGCATGATAATCAGCGTGTTTTTTTTTTTGTTAGTTGTCGTTGCCAAATCCATAACTACTGTATTATGAGAAAGGCCCTTTTTTGAAGCGCGTCGTTGTATTTAATCGTTTGCTGTTATCCGGCTGATTGACGAGTTAAAACGTGTGTACAAGCGCATACTTTCAATAAACACTAGTCTCCTTATGTTTTAGCTATCACACTGGACGCCCGATCCTGTCGCGTGGACGTTTCTAGCCCCGTAAATACGTGAAAAAACACTGTTCCACGGCACCGACAGGCTGACTATTGTATCCTATAGACAATGGACTCAAACAAGAAAATAAGGCATTTTTTTCTTCGTAGAAACATCGATTCGACTATGGGATCGACAACAAAGTTTGTCGAAAAGCGACACTCGGTGTCAATAAAAAATTTAACAAGTCTCAAAACGTCTAGTTACACACTGTACTAGCATCCGTCTCGGTTGCTAAATCAAGCCTTTCTAAACCGCTGGACAATAACAAGAATTATCAGAACGTTTTTGTTTTTGTCTTTGCTGGTTTCCTTTGATCGAAGCAGTGGGCAAGATAGGGGTTCGTTACAGGGGGATCAGAATGCCGAGGGTGATAGGGGAATAGTTCGCAACAAGATAGGGTAGGATAGGCAATGCGATCCGCGTTCGATATTGCTGTATCAGAAAAGAGGGGGCGCCAGCAGTGATCGCAGCTGATTTGTCCTTATACGATCCTGCAACCAATGAAGAAGCTGCATCGCGGCGTAAGGGCGACCAAAAGACGGATCGTCTGAAGTTTTCCTTCTGTTTACTCCTGCTTCTCTGTGTTTCTGTGAAGGGGATAGAGCGGCAAGGGAAAAGGGCCGTAGCGCTCATGTTCTCTCATTTCTGTAGATCACAGAGTTCCTTAACGGGCCGGCCGTCAGGCCAATATCTGTAAAATGGGAACATCATTGTTGTTCCTATGATAGTTGATGCATTTACGCGTAACAGTGCAGGAATTGAGCTCGCTGCCGACACGGAAGAATGCTGAAAGCAATCATTATTAGTGAGAGTAAATCAATTGTTGATCACCAAAAAAAAAAAAAAAAAAAAAGATAAACATTAGCTCAAAATATGAGCTCTGAAGATCGTCACAGTGGCCCGATGCGCCCGTCTGATTAGGTATCATTAGATCGCAGTATTTAGACAGCAATAAGCCCACCCACCAATTTCGATTGAGGGTCGTTGTCGACTCCTAGGCACTTTTGAAAGTCTTTCAAACGGTTCGCGGCGCGAAACAGTCCTGCCCGAAAAGTTTCAGGTGATCTTCCTGAAACTCGAAAAGAGGGAAACACTGGACGGCCTCTTTTAACTTCGTCTAAAAACGACGCAAAAGCATAGGGAAGAAACAGAAGTATGTTCTATTTCAATGGGCAGCTTTTTCCCTCAAACAAATCTACGTGCAGAAATACAAAGTCAAATGCAACTCTACTAAACCGATCACCCAAAACAAATCATGGGCAGACATATACAATAAGATAAGGTGATGACTACCACACAGGCATCTCTGTTAAAATCGAATTTGGGTAGTATGGAAAAGATCAACTCTTGGATTTCAAAAGATAAATTGCATCCTTGATTGGAAAAGTAGTACTGATTTTACGAGAGGCATGTATGGTATGTTTCACAGTATCAAATCGTATAATTGTGGAAGAGTACAGACGATCAGAGAAATTGCCAAATATAGGACGGATCCCGATATAGCTTCAGCTCTATAGTGAGCGATAGTATTACAAAGCACAGTGTATTATAGAAAATAATATGTAACTTGAGCATAAAGAACTTGTGAACTTAAATGGAGGGGCAAATAAATTCGCTGTATTGTCTTTAAGTTGAGACGATAAAATATGAGGTCAAAATGGAAAAACGAAGTTAATATAACAATTAATCATCCGACAACCTGAAACAATGATATCTGTCCTCGTGTATGTATTTGCCACTTTTTTTTTTACTGTTATATTCAACAACGTCTTTTAATCTGATTATATGTCACGAGTGTATTAAGTAAAAGTTTTAGATCGAAGCAGCACAGTGGTGTCGGCAAAGGTTAACATATTTAAAAAATCTGCTAAGAATTTTGCTATTATTTTTGCTATAGGTCATGAGAATAGCCTCATAAGCAGAGTTGGTCGGCTAAACATTGGACGATAAGTTATTTCTAAAGATCCCCACAATCTATTCGTATCGCAAACTTGCTTGCAGCATATCCTTCCAGCCAATAACCTGACTGAAACATATTGAAACGTACTCAGAGAATCTCAGAGCTTTCTATGGACGAACTTCTAAGGAAAGATTGTATGACTAACGTAGCCGTCTGAGCTCATCGCACATGTTCAATCGAGCTCACATGAGGTTTGCGCTATGGCAATCCCCTCACGATAGTGCAGGTCTGGAAATACGTTTGATGTGATGATCTCAGCACTACGATACCCCAATAGAAAGCTGACGTTTACAAAACCAATATAGAGAATTACGACAATTGTCAGTGAATAGACTCCTGAAATAGGGCCTTAAACCTTTTCAGGCGCTGGATACTTGTGCTGTCTACCCCAGGAAAGAATGCTCTAGAAGATCTGCAGTCTTGCCTCCTGCAACATATGTGGGCTGTATTTCTAACATATTAGGTTTTCAACGCATCTGTGTGTAATCTGTGCCTCTCCATCTTGAATCTAGCTTTGCAAAAGGCTGTGCTGTTCTGTCGCTCACAAGCTAACTTTTCCTGTGACTGTTAGATGTTGAGATTCGCGGCTTTCGGGTCCACTGGAGCAGCTCCTTACATTGTCTTTAGCCAATTTCTATGGCTTGTTTCGCATGTGGGTATTACTAGCTCTAAAATACTCGTAAACAGCCAAAGATGCATATAACCATCAGACGACACGCTGTTGTCGAACCGGAATTTTAGAAACTCTCTCTTAGAGGAAAAACATTATTATTATTATTCAAGTGTAAATACTGATTTCTGCGGTAGGCAGTCATTTGTATAACCGCGTCAAACAGACGATTGCTAAACCTTTATAAGAAAACTGATCTCTTTGCACTTACTCCATAGCATTTATGGCGCTTGGGCTTGTGTCATAGATCGCCCCACGTCGACCCCATATTGATTGAGCTTATGGCTCGAAGCTAAAAAAATAATACATATAGCTACATGCGCTCGTTTTTATCTGTCGATAATGTTTCTACAATCAAATTAAGAACACTGTGTCTGGACACTTCGATCAGGGCTAATTCCATGACGCACTGGCGTTTGAAAGCTAATATATCCTATCCGAATATCATAATAGTTTAATTTTTAGCACTTTGTGCTTTTTTTTTTTCATAGTTGTTTTTACTCTTGTTTTTGTATCTGCTTCTGTTGCCGCAAATTGTTCAGTCGTTTTGTCAGTCCTCCGGCCACTTGGGATAGCCCCTAAATGAGTCTACTAGTGTTCCACTTCATTTGTGAGTGTTTCTCGCCGTCTACGAGTAGTCAATACAGCTTATTGTATCTCACATATATTCGAGCCTCAGACCCATAGCTACGATGCGTAGAGACACTGAACAAACCGAATTGGCAACACCGAACGCAAAACACGAAGCATTTAGACCCCTTTTTACTAAAGCAAAATAATTGAACGCAGTGTCTATATGATATTGGAGCTTATTACCCCCAGGGACGCCTCTCAACGTTTCTTCTATTTAACGAAAACAAATGTCGTGGCTTGACATGACTAACGGCTATTCTGATCTCTGCCAAAGCGTCAAAAGATGGTGGAACAAAAAATAGCTATAAACGACGAGACGAAACGAAAAAACTGAGAGGAAAAAAAAAAATTAAAGAATGTAACGCGATGATCAGAATCGGATCAAACAGTTTCGCGTACTTTCTTCCTTCGGTTTTAAGCGATTTAGAAATCGGATCGAATGGGTGTCAATGTAACAAACAGTGTATTCTAAAGTCGTTCGGAGATATCTCGCAGAAATGAGTGACAGGTATCCGAAACGGCCGAAGTGTGGCAATATTCAATTAGTAGAAGCGCAACAACTCTAATGATAATGCGACGGAACGATTATTACCGTCGCAAGCCATCGGTCGGGTGGGCTAACATTGTCGACTGATCAGCGTACGCGAGCGGGAAAAAAACGAGTTATCAAATGGTCGTGCAGATCAGATACGCTACCGTCACTGAAATATGCATCAATAGATGTGATCTTCGTATAAGATTAAATGAAAGAAACTGATACTATGAATATAATCAGATATACAGAACAATTCGACCTTGCCCGCTTCCGTCCACCCGATGTAAAGTTAAGGCGATAATAGCCACTCAAAACAACTCGGATTGTTTTGTTGAGAGCCATCTTCGAAAAGAAAAGCAGGCGCAAACGACAATCTGTCCAAGAAGCGTCGCCACAGCCGGAACTTTAGCCGCCAAAAGCCATGTGGGTTAACCATGTCTATTATTTTTGTTATCCTCAGTCTGTAGTTCGAATAGAAATGTCATCGTAAAACTGATATACGTCACTTGGATATGTTCAGACGTTTTTCAGACGAGAAGAACTTGCGCCTTATGGTGCCAATTTTTCATATGGGTCACCGATATGAACAGACAGAGTCCGTTCTATATATGTATGAAAACTTTCCGTTAAGGAACGTCTTTTTGCGTTGGTTAATTTGAATTATGCTACGCGTGCATTCTCGAACGAAGGAAGGGCCAGCACTCACATCCCGGTTCGCTTGCGAGTACAATTACAATCATCAGTGTCTCATAGATGGGATAATTGGACCCGCACTGTAAAGTCATCTTTCTTACCTACACCTATTTGCCTGCCTGTCTGCTTATTTACAGAGAACTAAATATACTACTGGGATCCGTGTAAGTTTTGAGCACTCAAGGGTGACGGACATTTCCCCAGAAATACACTGTGCTATGAAGGAAACTGAATATATCATACGAAGGCCGAGGTACGTCATTAAAGCACACATATGCATCGCGTGTAGGCGAAACTTGTACTTTTCAAAAGAAGATTTTTGTTATCTTTGTTTCCTTTTGTATCAAGTATTCCTTTGACGCAACTGCTAGAACCGCACCGCTCTTTACGCAAGCGATACATTTTCCAGTTCTATCTCGTACTATGGGAACGGCAAAAATATCGCCCGGAACGCTTTCCGTGAGCACCTTTTTAGCTTCTGTAGTCCTTCATGACCTCTTGAACCATCTGTATTTGCATCGCTGGGCACATAAGATGGCCCAGCCGGTCAGTTCGTTGTGGGCTCTGACTGACTGGGTTGCGAACGCTTCATGTTACTGTATATCTACCTTATACGTCATCAAATGGAGTGAACAACTTTTCTTCACGTGAAGATTGCGTCTATATATATATAGCTGAGGTACCTGTTTAGCACAAGGAGAGCGTGTGATCTGCTAACATGTGGTAACTGTACGCGGTCGTGCGCCGTTTGTTTCCGGAATACTAGGCAGGGGCACGAGCTTATATTTAATGGCTACCTATTTGTAAATACCTGCAAGTCGTGCATGGCCCGCGCTCTAAATGCATAAAGTAGATAGACGTCCAACTTGTTCAGGTGTAAGTTGCTTCATACGGCGAAGTGTTCGTAAGCGAACAGTGAATAGACTGAAACACTGGGTAATTAATCGTCTTCAGGGTAGGTGTCATCAGGTAAGCGGAAATGCCCGGAGCCATTGTCTCGAATGAGATGTCAAAAATATGGCGGTTATGTGAATTTATATTTTAAATCAAGTAGTATTATTAATTAACTATTTGTTTTCAAACAAACACATCGTTTTTTTTCTCTGTAGTGAACTATTGAGTTGCACATAACGTTGCGTGCTAAATGATATATTTTACAATAATACAAGACAGTATGGCCTAAAACCAGACGTTTATACTGGCGACGTAAATCTGAAACGTTTGAGCGATTTAGACGTATGTTCGAACATTTTAGGACCTTTATTAGCATATAATAACCTTTTTCATAGAACGAATACAAACTAACCTACCCGCCTCTAGACTTCGTTAAGTTCTTAACTCCTATGAGTCCGACTGTGGCCTGACTTGCCGTTTGCTCACTGAACACAATGTAAAAATTAATCAAAATTTTCGTCACATCACATCCAACTACCCTACTTGTTATCGGCGCAAATCTCCTAGTGGCAGTTGCTTCCCTCGTCACGGTTGTAGGAATCGCTATGTAAAAATATGCATATACCGAAATGTTTTATCATAAACTGTCACCACATTGCTCGTTGGCTATCTGTGTGCATACATATAATGTCGATCTTTTTCGTTCTGTTTTTTTAAAAAATGATTTTGACCGCAACGAAATGTAGGATTTATTGCCAGCCAACGTTTTTCCTTGTCTATTTTTTCCACTCAGATTGTTTATATCTGCCTGTAGTGTTTGACTCACTGCAAATATACAGCCCGTTCATGTTTCTATCGTTGAACACAATTTGGCGTTTATTTCTCTTCTTGCTCAGAGATAATTCACTCATGAGAAAATGAAGTCGTCACAGCCAACGGTTGCCTAGCCGTGATTTTCCGCGGCAACGGACGTAGTGACACACGCGAAGCAGCGGTCCAAGCTGTAATGATCACAGGCAGAGATAGGCTAGACTCCATATGGTGTCGTTACCTGCGGATTTGTTTGCCTTTTTTTTTTAGAACTTTGCAGACGAATATTCTCTGCGTCTATTAAAAAAGTATGAGCCAGAAAAAGGGAGCGAGTAAGCAAGTTAGAATGGTCGCGTAGATCGACAATCGAGTAAAGGACACACTGACGTCAATTATCCGCCATTAACGTTACTAATGGTCTTCTCCGTTTTATTTATCGTTTGTTGCGCTCGTGATCAAGGTGGTAACGCAGAAGGACTTCTACAATTAAAATAGAAGCATGGAAATGAACATGTAAAACATCACGATAAAAAGTAAGACCCGTTTATACTGTCGCCTTACCGCAAAAACAAGATTACTACGAATTTGTAAAAAAAAAATAAAGACTGAGCAAAAAGGCGAAAAAAAAAAAAAAAAAAAAAAAAAGAAAAGAAGCCTGTACATATACTTTGGAGAACATTAATTCTATCTGCGGACGACTAAAAGTTGTGTGAAGGAAAAAGCTGTTATCTAGTGTTGATGACTAACCTTGCGTTAATCTGTAGTTTCTACAAATGCACTACTACCATTTGCTGCTATCCTTCAGGTACATATTCGGGTGATACATATGTTCGAGAAAAGAGACCCGTTTGTCACTGTAAAACACAGAAAAAAATGACTAAAATAGGCAACCAGAATTGGACCCTATCGAATTACCTTTTTTTTTTTTTTCTAACGAGGCAGACAGGAAACGCCAATTACACCATCCACAGGCAGACGTGCCAGCTTCGAAGTCGTGATGGTTTTTTTTTACTTCAAGACATCACCAAAACCATATCTAACGCCTACCTGCAATATCCTATGTTCAGACACCCTTAACGATCCAAGACCTAAGAAACCGAATCGTTCCGACATCCTTAAATTGATTTTTTACGCACTACTCAAACAGGGGCTCAGGTGCATATCTATATGTAACTGTCATACGACCTCGAAATGGTTGATTCTTCAGCGCCACTCGTTGACACTGTTATCCCTGTCACTGTTAACTTTCTGTCCCGTCTGTATATTTTATAGAACTGCTTTGTTGTGAAGGTACAGCGGCTTCTTACTCAGACTCCTCGTCATAAAATGCACGAACTGTTATTGTTTTTCATTCTATTTCTACTCTTGCCGTAACACTTTTCAACTCAAGTTGTTCTAAATTACTTAGAGGATAAAATGAACGCTTTTCCAACGAACAGCCAGCACCCACCTAGAAATGCGGACGATCCATTAACAATGCCCAAACCTCTGTGCCGCAAGGAGATGTCCTATGTGAACTAAATATTTGCCAATTGATCGCCGGTTTCCATTGAAATACAGGGGACAATTGCGATGTAGAAAGTAACAGATTCGGACGATATATTGTCAATAACACTTGAAACAAATAGCAAACAAAAGTATGCCAACAAGAAAAGCCTAAGACGAAGTAAAATCTTAGTCAATCGTGTACATTTAATAGCCATATTAAATTAATTATTTAGAAATTTGTCAGATTGGAAACGGTGTACATGCCTCGCACATCGAATTGTACATCATTAACACATTAAGCACTCAGAATGTGTTGGTTTGCGGGACGTTTTCTCTATTTTCAGCGATCCAGGTACCGCGCCTAGGTTTTTCCTAACTAAACATTCTGCCGTTGACGCACAGCGAGGTCGTACAATAATGTGCAACATTAATTTGTCAAAGACCGTTCCTCTGGCTTCTACATCGCAAATAGTACGACTCAGATTGCGCTGCCTCGACTGCCAGTTGACGGGTGATTTGTTAGTAGAAAGCGTGTAACAATTTAGACGTACGATTGGGCGCCTTGAAGACGAGTGAAATTTTGTTATAGTTTATAATGCTGACATTAACGGCACCCAACAAAAGCTGCTCAAGCCCAACAAAAAATCTATGCTGTTTATGCCCAAGATGCGTTATCAGAAGAAGCGGCTTAAAGACTGTTCTGTTGCCTTCGTTCTACAAAGTTCCGATGTGCAAGTGTTTACCGATTGCGGAAAAAATTGATGAAAGTATTAAAAAAACTGAGCCAGACCAACGCGTGAGTAGCCTCGATATCGCCACAGGATTAGACATCTGACGCAAAGCAGTTTTAGACGATTTGAAGAAATCTAGCGATAAAAAAAAATCGTCGACGTTTAAGAGATGCACGAAGAGACGTAATTTCAGTGGGGAAATTCTACAAAACGCAACGGAAGCGAGCTAGTTCCAAAACGCTTGATTACAAATGATGAAAAGTAGATTATATACGACAGTACATAACGTGTATATAACAAAATTAAAAAAAGAAAGAGCTGTGCCAGTGTCCAGGGTAACGCCAGCGAAGGTGATGCGACGAATTTGGCGGAACTGGAAACGAATTGTGCATTATGAGTTGTTGGCGTTTGGCAAAACGATTGATTCGGACCCCCCACTATCAACGACTGACAAGATTACTACAGGTTATCGAAAAATCGACCGGAATTGTTGAACAGAAAAAGGTGCCGTTTTCCGCCCCGACAACGGCAGGCCACATACGCCTTTAGCCACCCGACGAAAATGAAGTGAGCTTGGATGAGAAGAATACCCATCCAGCGTATAGCACAAATCTTGCAGCATCGGACAATCATCTGATTCAGTCTCGACAGAGCTCCTTTAATAACGTTCATTTAGTTTCAATGAAGGAACGCAAAGAACGCTTGTGACGATTTCTCGTTCCGAAACTACAAAAACTACAGTGATAGGGCTGTGGTGGCACCGGAGGAAGGAACGGCAGAAGATCGTCGATAAAAATGGCGCATATTCAGTTTAATAACATTATTTTCAAAATATAACAAATGTTTACTTTAAAGCAGCCGATAGATTTTCGACAACCCAGTCAGACGAAATTTAGGTTGCCTCTCTGACTCTCTCTTAAACTAAGACATTTCAAATACGTGTAAGCATATAGCTGTTAATTGACGAAAATAAAAATTCCCAGATAGGCCATGGTCATGGCTTCGTTTAATTTTTTATTTCAATAAAAATGGTAGAATACAGAAGCGTTGTTCAGCATAAAGCTCCTAATCCCTTTTTGTCCAGTATCCCAGAAGGCGAACCGTATTGATTTAGGATGTTATCCCAATGTATGTAAATCTTATTGGAGCCTCTCAGGCATCCGTCCATACGTTCAAACTTATCCTAAAATTGTCTTTAGGTCTGTGACCGACGGTTCAGCAATATATGTTTCAAAGATGAGGCAATACGCTAGCAGCATCGAATGTAGTAGATTTTTATTGCTGTTTTAATCATAAATGTATGTTGGTAACCTGTAGCTTGGTTTTTTGATAATCATCTACTTGCATAAATTATATGGAAGGAATCATCTACCGAAATAAGGTCCTACAATATTTTCCGCATGCCAGCAGTCCTAACCACAGACATTCTTTCAACCTAGATCTTCAAAACCAAAAAATTACAAGGCGGAGGCAACTCCTAGGAATCTTTTAAGATGCTAGAGACACAAAGAAGAATAATACTACTCTTCAAAGACCTGCTTTCTAAGTGCAAGGGAAAAGCTGAGGCGTTCGAGGCGTACCGTTACTATTACCGTTAAGGCACATGTCAGTTGCAGAAGCAACCGCTGGTTACTTCATTGCTTCGAGCTTCCGCTACTCCTAATGCCAAATCTTCTCGCTGCGATCACATCCGAAGCAACATGAACTAGTAGGCACCCGTTTTAAAAAATCGGTTATTTATCGGTTAAAATTTAGAAGCATATCGGGATATTCCATCAGTTGTGGTAAGCTTCTTGTACGGTCGAGGAATTGAATAAATCTGGAAAATAACTTCGGAGAATAGGGACAACTGGGTGGCGTATTGTGTGCCCGGTTGTGTAGGGTACATCATAATAATATTGCACCACTTACGGCCGCCATTAAACAAATTTACAGAAAAATTCGTAAAAAAGATACGTGCAGAGTTTCGAGAAAAACGAAGAAATTATAAGGGAGGGTAACTGTACATTGATAGAGCACCCATCTGAATATATTAAATTGGACAATAAGTTTCGGCATTTTTATTTGATTTCATTCGTTTCTCATTTCTGATATATCGTTCGAAAACGATTTCACTATCAACGTGCAGTAAAAAAACTTCCTAAGGATCGATATTTAAAGTTGAAAAAATGGGTTTTTCTATGGACACTACGCATTTCGTCGAGATTGAAACTCTGGCGAAAAAGTTCGGGCATTTGCCTTACGTACGGTAATGGCACCATCGCTGAAGCAACTGCTCAATAGAAATATGTCAAATTTGAAAGAAAAATATCCGGACTTTAGGAAGTATCCCCCGCTCCAACCGATCATCTGAGTTTGATGACGTGTGACCGAATGTCAGCGCTTTCAACACGTTAACGGTGCAAATATGGGAAAAGGCTTTGAATAGTTATAAGGAATATATAACATAATAACTCGTTGTTATCGGGATAAAGATGTGATGTTTTTATTCAGTAAAAACACCACTTTTTTTTGTTATAGGAACTCATTATTCAACCTCAAAGATACCGACTTCTTTTTTTCCAGACGGCGCATACTGTCTGTGATTTTTTCTGCATATCTCGTCAGTTTACATGAAGGTGAACTTACACAATATGTGCATTACCTAAACTCTTGGGGCAGAACTGCGTAACAATGGAAACCTATTGTAACGTATACAGGGCCCCAAGTACCGGTGCGTTAAAAGTAGGTTCGCAGGATCGAGCCCGGTACAGTCAGTCATATGAGGAGATCTGTGCCTTTAATGGCTGGGAGTTATTTTTCTTTTACTTTAACTGTTTTATGGGCAACAAAGGGTTTTTGTGCCTAAGACAACCACATGACTTATGATTTTGATGAAAGCTAATCTGCCCAGTTTGTCTTTCTATACCGAACATCAGTTAACTCTCGGATTTTCTCATGAAACTACGTCTATGAAAATCTCTTAGGAGAAACGTTCCCCTCAAACGAGTTCGGATACCCGCACCCCAGTCTATATATGAGGAACGCAATGGCAAAAATAGAAGTTTTTTTTTGGATAACTATTAATTTTCAGATAAATTTGCTGTTCTTCTGTTCTAAATCCCACATCTTCTGGGCCACGTACGATCATTTTGGGCTTCTAAGCAATTTTATTTATAAATGATAAATAAACAATTTCTTGCTGAAATTAGCTGTGCGTGACGCATTTCGTTTTGAGTGGGGGCTCAGAGTCTAGTATGGAAAAACCCCCTATGGACTGAGTGAACAACATCGTCGCATAGAAGTAACGAAATATAAAAAAATAAACTATCTATATACGTTTACGCTTTGGGCAACGAAAGTCACAGGCGTCAATTTACTACTAATGATCTCTGTTAGTCTATTGAAAGGGTACGGTTAGCGATGGGGGCATAAGCGATTTTTCTCCCGTTGAGGTTACAATTGACAAGCGTACTAATCTGAATTCAAGAGAAAAAACGACTTTGTAGCAAAAAGAACTTTAGCTATTGATTCTGCTCATCGTAAAAGACCTTGTGCATCTGTACGCGGCAGCCTAAACTTCTCGACGTGCGACGTCCAGCACTAAGTTTATGAGGCAAAATCTTCTTTTTTTCGTAGATAAATGAACCGTCCGAGAATACCTTGCTTAACAACAACTAGGACATTAGACGAACTTATATAGTTATGAAAGAGTATGCTCGAATAGTAGGTACAATACTAGAAATTAGGTGCATGATAACTTAAATTCAACATGCCGATCGAAAGACTCCTGTGTAACTTACATCTTTCAGGCAATGAGAACTTACTCTATAGATTTGTCGAGATTATTCATAAGACAAAACCAATAGCTACAAACTTACTAAAGTAACCGCCTAAAAGTAAGTATAAACCCATTCAAATGCCGAAGCGAATGGTCATTACGAAATACAGTATCGATGGATACATATTAAAGGGAACTATGGGCAACACAGTGTAGCTACTGGCTTTGCACCACTTAATTAATAGAGTCTTATCAAGAAACCCGCAAATATCGACAGAAGAAGTATTAACAGCTGGAACATCAGAATGAGCGTGAGACTCGTTGCCAATTTAGGGGGGTCACAAGGTGATTCACATCATTTGAGCCTCTCTTTACAAACTATTACCCAGTTACCCCGCTCGGTATCATGTGGCTCAAAACATCTAAAATATGTTTGTATCATTCGAGTGCTACAGATTTGACTATTTTATCTCATAAAAAAAACCCCTCCAGAGATCGGTGGTTCACACTGCAATCGATTGTTGAATAAAAAAAAGTGACTAATGGCAGCAATTGATTAACTAGTCGGCAGGCCTTAGACATAGCCGTCCGATAAACTATGACGCTCCCGTAAAGTGCAAGTTACGAGACGACTAACCATACTACTTTTAACCCATTAGGTAGCACACCCCATCAAAAGTCACCAGCGGCTATTCACTGACTAACGCGTTAAGTAAACTATCGGTATTCAAACTTGGATGACCTAATTCCTTAAACCTGAACTAGGACTAGGCCATTTTAAGATAATTTTCCTATTTTTTATTGACCAACATTCCATAATAGAATAGAAAGACTTTTCAATAGAAGAGGTAGACTATATTAGAATGAGAATTACCGCTGTGCTATTGAGTTGTCTGGAGCAATTTGGCTCGTTAAAAGACACTAAAAATCTTTCAACTACGGACTATTGGCAGGCGAAACATAATAAATATTTACACCGAGCCCTTTGCTGCCCACCATACATCAAAGATTGGTAGAAATATTGAGCAAAAGGCCTTCGGCGAGGTATGAGTTCGTTACTAATGAAGTCAAACTGGTAAGTCGATTAGGTAACCATAGGCTAAGTGACCAGAGCTCACGACATCGTACAGAAGAACAAGTTGCCGTGATCACGGAAGCTTCTTGTCGATAGCGATCGTATATTCCAAACGGTTCACCTGCTCATTGGGGTCGTGCAAACTGTTTCTCGAATACGGTACACGTACTTCCGTAAATTTTTAAAGGTTAGTTAGCATTTTTCCAACTCGTCGAAAGCTCCATCGGCTACTACCAAGGTCTATTTTAAGAGCTATCTATAATCTACCTGTTTCCTGCTACGAAGTATTAAAATTATGTTTCATAATGATTGCTTTACTTTTAATCAGTAAACGACGTGGAAACAACAGGAAACATAAACACGTCGCTTCATTTATTTGAACGCTGCCATCTTCCAAGCCCTTCAGGCTTCTAGTTCCTTTCTTCGTGTGTTTATCTCTATTTGAAAATTTAGGACTTTCGAACTGCGCAAGAACTTATCATGGCAAATTCATGCAGTACGAAGTAAAGCTAATATTTTAAAAGCTACATGTATATAGGTCTATTATAACTTATTGCTAAATTGCCTTACTACGTCCTTGCACTTTAGTTTAAACTATTCGTATTTACTACTACTATTACTCAGACATAATTACGGTTTTGACGTAGCCTAAATAGCGTCCCATGGCGCGACATTGTAGAATGAAGGACGATCATCAGCTAAAAATTTGCCGTAATTGAGTCTATCTCAGCACATACTAGCGGTAGGATATCTAGGTACTCTATTCAAATCGCGACTGATTTATGCAACCCCACTGACTGCCACCCAGTCAGCCATAGCTGGCTACATAGAGTCTAGTTAGTTAACTGTCAGCAAATGGCACCAGCGGCATTGTTCTCTCACCCGCTTTGGCCGTAGCTGCCCTTTCCATTGAAGAGCCCTTTCTCAGCGTCGCGCGGATACAACATGATCGGGAAAACAGAAAGGATAAGGTAGCTCAGTGAATGGCCCAACGCGATCAGGGTACAGGGTTACAAACGATCCTATCTGTCCGAAAGGATATCACATCCTGACTCTAATTGAACTGCGCGCGCAAAACGCAGATAGCGGGCAAGAAGTATGTTCTATCACAGACTAGATTTGAAGTGCTCCAAGTGAAAACACTTTAATATTACTCTGATGATCGTCTCCGGCAGTATCGCATGTACGAGAACGTAGTGCTGACCATGGCGAGTCACATGTGTTGTCTGCAAATGCTTGCTATTCGTCACTGTTCGCAAACGGGCCTTGTTGACACGGAATGTTTCTTTTGTTTGTTGTTAAGATGTTTCTCAAATTGACAATAGAAATCGTTTAAGGTAAAGCAAAAAAAAAAAAGACAACAGATGATGCAAGGTGCGCTTCCCGTATTTAGCCATCATATACGATCCACTATTGGAGTGTCTAACGACGATAGTGATTGATAGGATTCCAGCAGTTGGATTGAAGTAACAATGAAACCTTTAAGGAGGGTTTTATTTCGCGGATGTTACTCGAAGTGAATTTGAGTTAATGTTCAATTGCTGTTTTTACATACTGGGATGTTACTTTGTGATATTGTGTCAGTCTGTTTGTCTGGATACATATTCTTTTTTCGGATATAATTGGAAAATGAGCTTTGTCGGACCCTGCTAGTGCCAGCTGAGCTCGCATTCAAATATCAACATTATGATATAAAATGTGTTTGTAGACGGTATGGCATCTGTCCTATTAATGCGTAGTATTAGGTGAAATTGTGTGTAAGGACGACGAACGCGGAACACTTTGGGTGATGCTAAAACAGGAGTAAACGGGTGAGCAGGAAATCCGAATAAGGAGGACGGAGTGCAAGACCGATCTATGTCGAGCAACCGTCATGGCTCCTCAATGCCTATTATTAGTTCTTGGAGTTTGGACGTTGTTGGAGACGACTGTTAAGGGAATCCGGGTAGAAAGGGTGCATATCAAGCTACTACGAGGTACATCGGGTACCGTTGACGCCTTCAAGGGCTGTACCAATGTGACCCTGCTCAATCAAAATCTGCTGAGCAGTAGAATCATTGAGCTAAGCTTTCAGCCAGACTGTGAAGGACAGGTATATTACAGCCACTATGGCAGTCTTGAGCCGAAGGAATTTGTCACCGAATTCCTGGCGCAGACTAATCAGTTAGCACATATAATAACTATCCATTTTGTGGTCGAAGAAAATCGTGACATGAAGCGTATTTTCCGAGCATCCGGTAGGGTCCTCATTCTCAGGCCCAATCAGTCCCTTTCGACCATCCTAAATCTACACAATTGCTACGCGAGACTTCTTCGACCACCTCGATATCGCAAGCTCATTGGCAGCTGTGGCGGAAGTTTGTACGAGTGGCAGAATTGTGAGAACCTTCAGGATGTCCAATATGCCGAGCAAACAGATCTCGACGACTTTGTGTTGGCGATTCGCCAAGACAAGGAAGTTAACGTTCTGATCTACCTCGTCGAAAAGCTTCAACCGCCCGAGCCGTCGTTTGCCTCGTCACTCCGAGTGGAAATGGCCCCCGGCATCCTGAGCGCTGTTCGACACAACGTGCTCTCGACAGATGACATGGCCGCGTATTTCAGGGTGCGCCGCAGTCCGTCCGAGTGCAGTTTTTGCCGAGCCAACTCTCGCACAAAGATAAAGCAGTTTTCGCAGCGGGACATTGACAATTTAGAGGTTGCTCTCTTGTGTGACAAATTGGACGAGTCGTCTGCGGAGCTGCTAGAAATGGAAATGGATCTCGTTAACGTACTCGGTCATGTGTCGTACGAACGGTTTGTTCTGACAGTGAGTAAAACTAATTACAAGGCAGACGTTTCATACGAAGACGTCATTGTAAACGGAAACTCTTCAGCCCCATTTCTTGTGCAGGGCGACAAGGATGATCGATTCTGGACTGTTGATGGACTGAATCGTGGCATCCTCTTGCGAGAGGGCGCTTCCGTCGATCAATTTGCCGCGAATCTTGCGCTCGAGTACAGCTCAACCACAAACATCATCTCCACGGACAACTTAGTTTTACAGCCTGACCAGCAGACGTTTCAATTTCTTGTTCCGATCATCGTATTGCCATCGAATATATACTACTACGTCAATTTTCAGGAGTTTTCCGTACTTATAGGCAGAACAACTACATTGGCTCGAAATCTAATCAACCTGCCGGATCCGGTTTTTCTCGGAGACCTTGTATTCATTGTCTCAAAGCCTTTACCAGCCTCGGGTGAATTTCTCTTAGAGGGTAAAAGATCAACAAGCTTCAGCCTTCAGGACGTTTTTTCCTTAAAAGTATCTTACCGGTCATCACCTGCCGCCAAACCAGGCCAAGAACACATTCTCCTCGTGTGCAGTAATTCTGCTTTTGTGACTGAAGTTGTGACGACAGTGCATTACGATCACCATCTAAACGATAAGAGCATCCCAAAGAAAGCAAAAGAAAGTGACTTACAAATGAAGGTCGGTGCCCTTGGAATGGCTGTTGAACGCGTGCCTTTCGAGCGCAATCACCTACACTATGAAGATTCGGCAGCTGAGGGTGACTCGTGTCCTCAAGACATCTTTTTCAAGATCACCTCACAGTTGACCGACTCAGCGAGCTTTTCGGCCCTTAATAACAATGGCAAAATTGCCGACGAAAATGGCAACGCACTAACCGAATTTACGCAAAAGGATATTAATCGAGGTCGAGTGTTCTACTATCCGCCACCCTCTGTCCTCGACCGACTTCAACCACGGAGCCTCAGCTTCGAATTCTCTGTTGCGGACCGTTCGGGGAACAAGGTAAATAATCACAAATTCTACATTTACCTGGATTCGGTGAAAATCGTCAAATCGGTTACAAAGAACATTACCGTTAGTTCGACCCAGTTGCCCCCAGTCATCCCCCTCGGCATGGACATTATAAGTCCCGCCTACAATGTGAGCAAGAGTCGATTCATCTTAAAGGATCCACCAAAACATGGAACTCTACGCGATCTTGAGAACAACGTTCTTACTGTCGGTGACATCTTTACTTTTAACGAACTTATAAATGGCGTCATACGGTACGTGGCCAGTAGCAAGACACTTAGCGAAGATGCCTTCAAGCTAGTTGTATATGATTATAGTTCAGATAATGATCAAATTCACCATAGTAAATACGTCTCTATAAACGTGCAGTTGCGCGTCGATAATGCCCGGTCGTCCCACAGTGATGCTGATCGCCTAGATACTACGTCCTGGCAACTTAAGGTAATCGAAGGAGGAAGCAAAAGCATCGATATGCTCGGATCGAGGCTCGTTATGGTTGAGTCTCCTAAACATGGCCGAGTAATCATCGGCAACAGTCTGTCTCAGCAGGGCAAAGCTGGAGTCACGAGCGTTACATATTTACACTCTGGCGATGAAGTGGGCCTCTTTGAAGAGAGCGATTCCTTTACTGTACAGAACGAAGATGAAACCAATACGCGTGTTGAGGTTGTAATATCGCCTGTCGATAACAGCCCACCCGTGGTAATTCTGCCGCTAGAACCCAAAGTTGTAGAAAGTGGAAACGTGTCGCTCGGCATTGAAGTAGAGGATAGGGACAGTGAGCACTTCACCTGCGACATCGACGAGCAACCAAATTATGGCTGGGTCACTAGCTCGAAAGGTTTTGTGTTGACCTTCGATGAGAAACTGATTGACAGCCTTGTATACGTGCAAAATTTGCATGCCCAATTAGAACCGCGCAGAGACTCATTTAGCTTTACCTGTAAGGATTCAATGAACACGTCACCCCGTCATACCCTGACTATTGAAATCCTGCCAGCGAATGATGAACAGCCGTATTTAAGCATCGATGATATCACAGCCCTTGAAGGCAAAATTGCTCCGGTCAAAATAAAAGTAACGGATAGAGACCTTCCGCGGGACCCACTCACGTTCCAACTGACGAAGCCACCTGCTAGTGGTATTATTGGGCTTCTAAAAGCTAACGGTGAACTTCAGACTGTCGAGGAATTCACTGATGACGACATCGACCGCGTGGCATACCAACAGGATGGCTCTGAGGTCAGCTTTGACTCATTCGAACTGACCGTATCGGACGGCATTTATAGCGTAGCATTCACAGCAAGAGTACATGTACTCGCTGTGGACGATGAACTGCCTCATGTTGTGGTGAACCGAGGCCTCGAGTTGGGACCTAAAGATATTAAGGAAATATCGGATAAATTTTTGATGGCACAAGACAAGGATAGCCCTGATGAGCGAATTCATTTCGTAATTACGCGACCGCCACGCCATGGAAAGGTGGTGATTGACAGCGAGCAGACCAGCAGGTTTACGCAGGAAGATATCAAGGACCGGCGGATTAAATATCGTCATACGTCACGATTATGCTGCTTTAATGATTCATTCGAATTTAAAGTCACCGATGGCTACAATACAGGCCCTGTGCAAAGCTTTTCAATCGATGTTTCGGCACCGGATATCGAGGAAGAGTCTTTGAAGCCAAAAAGCATTTCCTTAAGTTCCATAGCATTCGGTTTCCGTTCGTCATCCAATTACTCCGCTATTCTTACCGAAAGAGATTTAAATGAAAATGGTGTAGACTGGCTTCGTGTCCTACAGCAACCCACTAATGGAGAACTACAGTTCCGAGAAGGTAAGCTCGATCAATGTGTCGCAATACGACAATCCGATAGATCCTATGATATTTGCAATATTAGCTCGTATTTAGAAGCAAATCTTAATTTATTATCGTCCTAAGACATTATTGCAACTCGCCTTTAGTCAGCATCTAACTAGAAACGAGTAAAGCATCCAATACTGGGTTATCTAAGACTGTTTTGTTTTAGCATATCTTTAAAAGTCGGCCGAACAAACGTCTATTACTGGTGTTTATGACTGTGTCCGTATCGCATAGTGACTCTGCAGTTTTGTTGCATTTTTAAAATTAGTTGTTTATCTGTCTCTCTTTCAAAAAAAGAGCCCTACCCATATGTAATAACCACCCGAACTAACTACTATCGAGTTCATGTAGCCAGTGCGAGTGAGAAATCTTTATCACTTACCAGTAAAACAGCAGCTTGCATGGAAGCTGGCCGTTCGCTACGCGGGGACCCTTGAAACATCCGTTGTACTCACAAAGCCCTTAATATGGGCTATCCCGTATTAAACAGCAATGGCTATATCTTCACAGCCTCACTTTGTCGACCACAACGGCTTTCACCGAGATCTCAGCTATTGCTGATTCTTTCGTGCGTGGCCTATGCGGCGCGTTTGTACCCAAGGTGCTCCCGTATCTAATTCGCATGTTTCGTCTTTGACTGACATAATTCACAGATGATAATCGCTCGAACAATGCGTAAAGCATTTAGCATCCACCTACGTCCTATACTGTCTGTCCGCTAAAACCTCCTAACCCATCTCGTCTTCGATGGGGAGGCTAGGCTTTTCTCGTAGCAGGTGAGAGCCAGCATGAGACAGGCAGTTTCATGAGAGGCCAGTGTGGGGTATATGTGGGGAGAAAAGGAGGAGGATAGTTAGAGAGAGAGACAAGAAACACGACAGCCTGAGGCCACGAAGGGAAGATTCCTCCCGCAGCTTTACTCGCCCACAGAAAGTGGTTACGTCCCGTCGAGTGTCATCGGCTAGCTAGCCGTACTGGTACCAGTGAAGCGATAAAGGTCATAGCATGCGGGAATTGCGCAAATGTTTGTCGATTCAAGGCCGCCATATGGATCGACTCTGCCCGGTCCAGGTGTCATAAACACGCGAAGATCTGAACTGAAGCACCCTATCGATTCTACTATAGATGCAATCATAATAGGGCTAGCGTGACAAGGCATACGTCACCTTGGCGCCAAATAAAGCTGTAATGATCACCGTGGACAAAATGATACTTCGCGGCACGTACGACGTCGACTCTTACTAGTTAGCTACCATCTACCCTATAGCCGAACATTTAGAAAGGGAAATCCAACAGACTAGTCGTTCTATGATAAGAATCGAATTGTGGCTTCACACAAACACTACGAACCGATGATCTCGACAGAATTTCAAGACCATTAAATAGCAGTGTTACAAAACGTCACTCGTGTTAGCTCGTATGTAAGAAATGAATATGAATATTTGCTTTTAGCAGATCTTAGAAATTTAATTTTCCAAATATACCTTCGAATTGTTCAAATACGAGGTCCTATTCGTGTTCGGTGCGCCAAGCCATCGAACCCGTTTTGTGCAACTCGCAGGCTCAGTGTAACCTGCAAGCATGAGCTAAAGGCGCTAGTCCTGTATCGTCCTCTTTCGTTTTGGCCGTCTTGAAACCGCCTTAAGTCTAAAGGCCGCCAATGGCATTTCTATTTCCGTACGTTTGTGTGTGCTTAATGCTAATCTGGCTAGGTATTATGAAAATTTTTAGTACATCTAGGAAAGATTGTGCTTCTGCGTACCGATATACGATATTGTTTAGTCTTGAGAACAGATTTGAATATACGACAAGTGTAAAGGGGCTGCAAGATAAGGCATGTTTCTTTGAAATGTCTACTAAGTAAAAGGATTCACCTGTTTGCCCGTTAGACTGTTTTTATTCAGCAAATCAATAAAAACGCCTTTATTTACCCAAAAATAGACATTATAAAAATTGATAATTTTCTTAGATAAAATAAAAATAAAAAATCATTGCTAGATATCCCCTGAGATTTCCAAATACTTCTTTAATTATATCCATACTGCATAATTTATTATCCTGTAAGAGCCAAAAAATAAATGGTCTCGAGATGTCTTTCCCAATTACAGTATAACGACCAGTTATCAATTTTCTTCTATTCGCTCAGTCAGTTGAAGAAATATAATAAAGACACACTATATGAGCTTTCGATTATTAACAAGCGAAAATAATTAGCGTACATTTTGAATTTTCTGATTACAACGCGGCGACAAGTTCTGAATCGGTGATCCGAATGTCTTTTTTCAATGAATACGAAAGAAGCTGCCTGTCGGACAACTTCCCGAAACATCTAATTGCAGCCGCAATATTATCTGATTAACTCCTGAGAAGGTTGACACAATAATAGCAGAAGGATGATGTTTGTGATTGATACCATTCCCCTATGATATAATGTATTCACTGACTGTACAGCTGTTCACCGCTCTTTACGTTGCTCGCAAGGCTTTCAGTTTGTTACACCCAGACCGTATAGCACAGATTCACCTAAGAACTTTTTGAAGGACGTACAAACAATAAGTCCTTAGGCTACCGCCGGCCTACCTGTACTACTATCCTTCTTAAATCCCTTTTTTTTTTCTCTTCTTCTTCTTTAAATGTGATGACAATAGGCTATTCAATTTCAATGAAGGATTTTTGCGTCCGTGTTCAACTCCGCGACGTTTTGTCGAACTAGATCACCGATAAAGAGAGAATTTTTGTAAAGAACAGGAGGAGGGGGTACTGTCAAGGGTTACATCTGATGTGGGTTTACAAATCATTTCAATAATGTTCTGCTCTGTGATTACCAAACAGGAGCTCCCATCATTGCCAAGATAATCCCGGTGCTGATAAGCTATCTAAGAAATTAAACGCTAACTAAGTGACGAAAAAAGATTGTGACCCTTTAACTTTTTCGAAAATACTCATTTTGTCTTTTGGCTTGTTCATTCGTACCAAGCTCAACACCTTTGCGGCGTTGAAATTGCGTTGAGAATGTAATCTAACAAAAGCTCTTGTGCAGTTTCTCTCTCGTCTCTCAGAATTACCATCATATAAAAAAAAAAAAAAAAAAAAAAAAAAAGTAGTTAAAAAGTGATGTACGCAGGCTTGAATGGTCGGTATTTAGGGGCAAAGTGAGCCATTCTGCCGTGTCAGCGTGTCACAGACCAAATCAACAACTGATTAACATTTATCGGTGTAGAGCGCTTCGACATATACTGGGACTATTCTCTATTTTTGATCGCCTCGAAGAGCGTACGGATACATCCACCAATCTAAAATAGGCAGTTAGAGGGGCCTAATCACGAGGTAGACCAATGACGAATAGGTCATCAATGATTTGAGGAGTTGATGAAGCTACTGAGGGTCAATAAGTACCCTATTCGATAATCTACTAGGTCGATTAATCAGTTCACAATTGAAGAATAACGCGTTAGCCCGTTTCTGATATAATGAGCTTCTAAATTGTATGCACAGACATCTCGAATCTTCGAGCCGGTACGCCTAAATCTCCATCGACTGGCTCCACAAAGGCTTATCTGCGTAGTGCTTGTAAGCAATTGATTATAAGGCCATTTATCACCAGGTAACGCTTGATAATTTAGACTCACCAAACGAGCACTGGAAGTTTGGACTGACACATAATGAGCGCAATGTGAATCGTACCACACAATCGCTAAAGCTTGAAGCTTTCGGGAAACCGCTAATAATGACGGGTATATGAATATAAAACCAGTATATCACACAAAGCCTCCAGGGGCTTATAGTTTGAAGAAAACCCTGCAAGTCACCCCTTTACAGCTAGTTGATATGCGCTACTCTGGTCAGGCTAGTGAAAATTTTATTCAAGGAATTTTACCATTCGCTGCTATTAGCTCATTTGGAAGCGGCTGCTTAGCACAAGCTTCTCCTAGTTGCAGGAATTAATCTCATTGCTATAGCCTTTTCTAGTATAGGCGGCGTCGATGGTCTCTTGCAAACGCTTCTCAATTCCCCCTCGGCCACCTACGTGCTGTCCTTAAGATTTATGTTAGCTATAGTAATTTTGCCGTTGTTTCTAGTCAATGTGCTTTCTGGGCTTGACGCTGACAGGTGTACATGCGACACCTGGGCACCTGTCTCACCTATAGCATAAATCACGTATCATTTCAAGGTTACTTACATTTTCGACAGTTTCTGTCATCCACTGCAGGCTAGGACTATAATTAATGAGTGCTGGATTTTAACGCATACTCACAACATTAATTTACTGCGTTCACGTTCACAGACTTACTAAAGCCAGCTTCATTATTGCAGTTTATGTTGCTTTTTTTGCGATTTCTCCTCAGCTTTTCGAGATATCAGCAGAGAATTATGAGACTTTAATGGGTCCGAGCGCCGATCGCCCGGTAAGGTTTCGTTTCGAGTCCGTGCACCGTTTAGGGGAAACCTATGCAACGATAATTGCTGGTTAGTGCGGCCACGGCCAACAGCAGCCATAGGGATCGCAGTCTGTGAGGGAATATTATGAAGGGCAAATATTTATTTATCGAAGGCAGAAGCGAAAGCTGTTTTGCGTAGCTTTGATATCGTCGGTGGCTGCAGTCTACATAAAATGGCAGCGTATGAACTTCCGATAACTAGGTGGTGGAATAACCAGCTACTGACTCCACTTGCAACTTCTGCCTGTAACCACAACACATGCTCAAGAAGTTAACTTCGCTTGATTAGCTGAGTATTCTTTAACTGCCACGATCTCTGATTATGAAGTTATATGTACTTCTTTTGTTGTAGTTACGACTATACTGACCTACTTCAGTACTACAAAGTGTGGTTTCTAAAGTGTGATAGCCCATTTCCTGTGTGTTTGATAATTCAGATCATGATGGTACGTGAACAGTATCATATACGTCCATCATGCCGAACTCACTGTTCGCTTGTAAGCACCAGCAATTTCTAGTTCCGTCATTTTTTACCGGGAACAATCAACCTCAGGCTCATCATAGTAGCTGTGAAATTATCCACTTAATATTCGTGTTTTTTAGGCAAACAAGCCGACATTCGCGTCTTTACGACCTCAGAATAGGACGTGATATTAAACCTTGACATAAACGCCGAGCCTGAATAGACCCCAACAGGGGCTCGAAACTCATTAATTTTCATTTTTGTCGAGGTTGTACACATAGCGTATCGTTGGGGGTTAAAGTTGACATTATAGTTGCCATCTCATTACCAAGGCACTTTGCTAAACGTACAGCATGATTATCTACTATAAGCTTAACAAAAATCGAGCAACGTCAAGGATTACTTCTTTTCAATGACAAATCGCTCTTGTCGATAAAAAAAAAAAAAAAAAAAAAAAAACAGGAAGTAACCACCTAGGCTTATTCTTTCACGTAATCAAGTTAACAGTAAATATATCAAGTGTGACAAGCTCGATGTGGTATATCATCATTTCTCACAGTTATACTCATGCTCGCCAGACTGCTAGGCATACGTATCTCATAGTCAGAAACAAGCATTGAGACAACGATAACGCATGATTATTGCTAGCAGTCGAGGACACGTTGCTAGATAACAATTGGCCTATTGAGCGTTCATGGAAAGCAAACACTACTAACAAAAATAAACACAAAACGGTCTCGTAACAACAAAAGTGAAAAAAACTGCTTAATATAGAAAAACCGTTCACTTTTGCAGAGAAATAAATATTTGTTGAATAGTGTTGATAATAATGAAAAAGTCTGTGTTCAATATATTATTACGTACTTCTAAGACACACACACACACACACACACACACAGCTCTTATAGTACGCGGAATTAATAAAAATACTACAATTAGTACTGTGTAACTATTGAACATCAAATTATCCCGTGGTAATTATATCAGATCGACTAGGAAATCTACGATGGTTTTTTTTTTTTCGGATTGATGTCCTCAAACAAAACTTTTTGAGCAAAAAAAAAACAAACGCGTTTTGTAAGATTCTCTATCTTACAGTCGTCCACCCGTCATAATGTGACTCGCCGATATATATTCATTTCCATAGAAGGTATGCACTTTCTAAAGATGTTCAACTCGTTCACTCGATAAAGTGGGAAAAATATTAGTCTCATGGATCCATCCACTTGTTGGTTTTGGCATGTCCAATGATATAAGAAGAGAATAAATTTGAGCTTCTGAAATTAGCAAAGCAAAAATCAAATCATCGACATCAATGGCGCCTGTCTCATAGGCACCATTCATAGTTCATCACTGCATTTGGATGACCAACAGCAGACGGACCGACCAATCGCCTGACCGCATACGTAAGCGAGCAGGCTTAGTAGCGCAGTATTTGCCGTTTCTGTCCTCATCTCCGCAAATTGCCCAGCGCACGCAGCAAGAACAGGCCGGGTCTGTGTGTGGCCCGTCCTATCCCGATAGTGGACGAGGACCAACGGAATACGAGCAGTCCAGTTCATCTTGTTTGCTATCTCCGTCGTGCAGTAGCGGTTTAGCTGTACGGTAATAACAGCGGTGAGCTGTGTTAGCCTCGTGAAGGTGATGGCGTCACTCAAGACCGTTGCAGCCCCTTTGCTACTGTTGCTGCTGCTAGCGTCGGCGTGAAGCGTGTTAACGCCTCGGACAGTGGACGGCCGGCTGCGTTGCTAGGACGCTGAGTAGCATCCGGTAATGCTTTTTTTTTTTAAATGCTTCTCTTCTGTCCGCGTAACAGCAGCGGCAGCAACAACATGTGTTTTATGATGGCTATGTCTATCATTCCGTCATCTCTAGTGTCTACTGGCTGCCCGCCCGCCTTCCCTTCCTGCCTGCCATTATGCCATCATCCCTGATGCGATGCGGGTGCCGCTCAACTGCATTGTCCAGATTTTTCCATTCCGCTAAAAAAATAGCGCGCTGTAAAAGGTTTGTAATGGTTGAATAAGGTGAGTACTACGCCTGCTTGTTCACGTTCTGTGAAATCAAAGAATCGCTAACCGCTTGAACGAAAGGGAAACTATTACGGTATGATATTAGTACGATGGACATTTAGGTACAATTATTTTTTGGGCGGACGCTGAACGTAAGGGTGAGCTGGTGTAGGGAAAAGGAGTCGTGAATCAGTCATCCATTTATATGTACATGCTAGATACGTACGTCCCGAACGTGTACGATGCAACAGTAGCTTGGAGTATCATTTCCAGTCAAATATAGGTAGTGAGATCCTAGGCAAACGCTTGAAGAGATGGAATGAGCGATGCGTCAATGGCATCTCGGACATAGCGTCGATCTTAACGTGAAAACAAGCAGACGCAAAGCTCTTTTCGGCTTATGAAAAAGTTTAATGCACACCATGGTATTTACCCACTGCGTACAATATATGTGTGATTTATTTGCAAACGGGCTAAATGCGCAAGATGGACGACTAAACGATGTGTATTACGCAGATAATAGTACAGATAAAAGATCGCTTAATACTTTCGCCTTCAATCCGATAATAGGCCGACGAACCAGAACCCCATAATGCACTTCACACAATTATATCTCTAGAAGCTTCTAGCTTCACCTATATTTTGCCTAAACTGCGCGAGTCGCCTATTGCAGATTACGAAAAAGGCAACGACCGATCGCGTTCCAAGGGCACGTTCTCCGCATCTGTGTCCATCAAGGAATCGTAGAAATATACGACACGTCTATTAACGAGTACTGAATAGATCACAGCTTTCGCACGCGGCTGTTATACTTAAAGCATCAAGATGACAGATCGTGAACATTGAGCTACACGACTCTGCATGAGACGCACATGATCGTCTCGTCTATTGGAAGCAAGCGAAAACATTACTCGTTAGGGCGATACTAGATAAATATTTCGAGTATCCGCATGTGTCCGAGACAGCTAAATCATGTAACCGTCCTTAAGTTTAAGGTCAAAACACGTCACCATTGTATGGGGGGTCATACGGCGAGTACCGTTACGGAGACAAGCAGGTACAGCAGAGGAGAGAAAAAAAAAAAGCTAATTATTTATCTGAATAAAATGTAATATCTATTGAAAAGAGCGGTAAACACAGCACTTCGTAACAGATCGCACTTATAGTATAAATCGCCTGTTAACTAATGAAACGAAAAGCGCAAATAAATCTTTCTAGCCGCAGTGCCGTATTAGGACAATGAGGGTTGGGGTACTGGCGCAGTCTGTTCCCAGTGTTGGCCTGATGCAGTGGCTTTAGCCAGGCTCTGAAGAGCGGAAGTTACGGAAATGCGTCTCCGATTTGTCATAAAATTTATGCCATCATACAACTAATTCAGAGATAGTTTTATAGCGTTAGTAGATGATCAATATTTGAAAAGTTGTTCCAATAGCGTCGATAGAATAATCATACGGGCAATAGACTGGCAGATGATTAGGCCCGGAAACTTGATAATAATAGTCAAATGTTAAATAGTCCAGCCAATGAAATGGCCATGTTTAACTCGTTTCCCGTACTCAGAAAAGGACCAATATGTTTCTAGTGTTCTTCCCATCCCCGTCATGCTAAAACGAGTTTACCTTCAAATGTTAGCCACTTTTATCTTGCCCAAATAGTTCAGTTTCACTTTTAACTCGATCATACGTCGTTCCTATTCTGCGGCCTGAATGCATCTGTACGGGCGGCAGACCCGAAAGGGCCGTAATTAATGAACGTACGCACGAACACTCACCAAGCCAGGGCGTCAATTAACATACGGAAAAAAGTTAATTTGTCAACTTGTTTTAACAGTAGATGAAATACTGTTACACCAAAAAACAAGACCGAAAAATCCTACGAGTATTGTATATCTTGATTTTTCTTAAATTTGTAGCCCGCTCTTCATTTGTTTTTAGATAATTTGCCAGCTATATTTTACACGTTATGGCGTCATCGTTCTATCATAATTGTTTCAAACATTCTATAACATGAACTATAATCTGCTGTTATTAGCTGACCATCTTCGTAATCAGCGCATCTGAATAGAGGGTGCCCTTGATATAATTGATGTTCCGGTCTAGCCGCAGCTTAC
Organism: Varroa jacobsoni; assembly: GCF_002532875.2. Classification (NCBI taxonomy): domain Eukaryota; kingdom Metazoa; phylum Arthropoda; class Arachnida; order Mesostigmata; family Varroidae; genus Varroa; species Varroa jacobsoni. The sequence continues at coordinate 102,587 of NW_019214267.1, forward strand.
CTGATCAGTTTGGAATGAACTACACGGATGAACACTATTTTATCATTTTTGTATAGGCTTTCTCAACACTTTGTGCGTTGTAGTCACTTCCCATCCGATAAATACGTAAGTCATCATTTTAAGTTTAAGTTGTTCGTTTCTATTTGAAGTTTGCCGAGCAGAAACGTCAAATGATAGAACTAATAGTATCGTGTCATTACCCCCCCCCTCCCCTCGCCCTTCCCCCCCATAAAACTATGCTTTTGAAGGATATTAGCCATGCAATAAGACGGCAAAAAGTTCTATAGTGAAATGCTTGGCTGGAACATGAGGAGATTTGAAACTCATGCGGGAGATACTGTTAATGGACACTTAGAAAAGATGGAAATACATTTTTAAAGAAATGAAGTAATTCGTTTTTATCATTGCTCTCGTCTTCGTTGCTTTCTGCTTCTTCCCAGCGGAAGACCGCGTTCGTATCTCAAAATAGCTAAGCCCGATTTGTAAGATGCGCATAAGGACTACAGGTTCCATAGGCCCGAGCTAAGCAGACATGTGGCGCGTTTTTCTTCAGTGGATAGATGCTTTGCAAATGTCCACTATGTACGTGAGTATTGCTCTATGCACACCTTAAATTAGCAGTCGAGCCAAACAAGGAACGCTTAGGTCGATACGAATCAAGGTTGACGTTGCTGAGATAAAACGAATCTATACAACGTACACAAGTAAAAATGTCGCAAAATAGAAAAAAAAAAAATTTATCAATACAAACAATTGGATCATTTGTACGATATAGTTTTGGGGAAGGTTTCTGAAGTTCGAACTAGAAGTTTATCTCTTAATCGCGATCGCTTAGAATCTAATTAATACTGGTATGATTATATTAGTATCAATATGCAGGTAGAAGTTTCGCTATATAACTCGGAACAGTTTATTAAAAGATGTTTGTTTGTTTGTTTGATTGTAGCCTTTGCTATTGAGGTCTTCTTGAATAGAGAATGAACTAGGGTTCGCGAAATTCGTAAGGTCCCGGATCTTGCAACAAAAAAGAGTTAGGCGAGACTGGAAATGTCTATATCTTTTCGCTTAAATTCGTTTGCAACCACAAACATAAATCAGTACGCATTTTTGATAGATCGCCAAAGGCTTATAATTTGCATCATCCTTTGTTTTGAATTCTGCGAAAAATCACTGCTTAATAGAGATGTTAAGTATGCAATACTTCTGGACTGATAGATACTCTTGAGCCTTCAAGAAAACTTGTGGAAGTTGACTTTACGGTCGATCAACACGTGTCCAAGATGTCGGATCCAGCAGAAGGTTCAAGAAGCAGGAAGCTCAGTTTAGTTCAATAGAAACTACATACGTTTCCTAAAACTATCTGTTAGTAGAATTTAGGCCTAAAATAGAGATTATCAATTAATATAGCTAAGTAAAGGCTAGTAAACCTTTCTAGTACTCTATCCGTACTGTGGTTCGGCATGTAATTATCACACACTTACATACACCGAGGGACAAGTAAGCCTTGTATTGTTCAGGCCATCAGCTAATACTAGGATTTAGCGTACTATGCATAATATTACGTCGCATTATGTATATCGTCTATAAGGTAATAGGAGAATTGTATTTGCCATACAGAGTTCGTACTATACGAGAACTAACAACAATCTTGTATCATACATTTGTAACTGTCTATCGTATACGACTTGAATGTCATCCATAAAAATCAGCGTTATTGGTGAGCGATTCGATCAGACTATCGTTACACGTTTGCCCACGATCAATTTTACTGTCGCTGCTGCTTGTCGTGTCCATCATCGTCTTCGTGACGGCTTCGGCGACACCGCCCCAATCACCAGCTCTTCACTGGCACCTACCAGAAGCGATATCTTCATCGATAAGAATGAACATACTGGATGCATACTATACCATTGTACACGATGCGCATGTGATTGATTCCATATGGGCCTGCAGATTCACGTTAGCCAGACAGCGCAAAGGACGTCCAGCAAGCAACAGATGTTCGAATCTCCTTGCTGCTGTTGCTACATAAATGGGGTACTCTAGTTATCTTTACAGCTATCTAAGATTAGCTGAGTACATGTACATTGCGGTAACACAGATTAATAATATATGCGATTGTCGATAAAATGCGCCGTGTATATTTTGATTTAGTACAGCTAGGACAGGGGTGTACGTCTAAGCCTGACTGGATGTCAAGGCAAATCTCCAAAGAGTAACTGCAATGCATTTGTGTTATTAACATGCTGGAGTTGGTGCCTAGATATACAAAGATTGAGATAGCGAGAGAACAAGCTGTCCTGCTCGACTCAGCCTTGAAACAGTGAAGCCCGAATGATCTAAAGTGGGTCATAAAATGAATCATTTTGGCCAAATATACATTGTGACAGTGTTTGATTAACGCCAACTAGATCATGTACTACTGGCCAAGTTTCTTCCCTCGTACTATTCAGCTGCACCTTGCACTTCCTGTACAGGACAGAAAGTTTAGGATGCCATAACTATGTTCTTAGCGCGGTCAGCCTCTGGCAGCCCTGTGAAGGATAAATGAGCGTATTGGAGGCATGTTTGGTGCTGGAGAACGCCGCAGCCATGACGTGCCTCGCTTGAAAACGTATATAACGTGTTGTAAATTATTTCTCGTTTACGCTGTACATTTCAGTGTAATACGTCATTGCGATGGTGCGCTACAGCGGCGCGGACGTATTTGACGGAACCGTTTATGGTATACATCATAGAGGACCCGTCACCGTTCGTATAATGCTATTATAGCTATACAATGAACTGACAGAATTGAGCTATATACATATATGGATAACGTGCTAGAAAATAGAAAGGTTACGTTTCGAAGTAATGATACTTCGGCAAAGCGTACGCTTCAGAGCTAGTTTGAGCAAACAACGGACAGAAAATAACGAAATCGTCATCTTTAGCCAGTACACTCGTTCAGAGCGATCTCGTTCGGCTAAAATCGTGGGCAGATAAAAATGCTCCACACATATGCCTCTCTTCTTCGACGTCGAAATAGAGCGTACGATTAATATCGGGCTGCCATGGAGGCTCACTATTGTCATATCAGAAAGGATCGGTTTGTCTATGGTACAAAACAGTTCAACGATTTACCTCAGCTTTGTATTTTGTTACACGAGTATGCGCAGTATAAAGTAAAATAGCCAAATGTATATAAAGTTCGTTTCTAAATACCTCTCACACATGTTATACAATCTTGTCACTGTAACATAATGTATCATACGTATTGGGCCTCTCTGCCTTCGCGGGCCAGCTAGCTGTTAAACGTCAGTTTGTGTGCAGCGTCGAAACTTGAAGTTATTTCAGAAATCTTAATAACTTATATCGTCTTTAATCAAACGTTTACGTTTATACGGGCTTTATTAGAGTTGGCTTTTACCGGATTGCGGTGATTTCCCACTGGTACGATGTGTTTGTGTTACGGGTTTGATATGTTGCTATGGGCCTCCGATACCATCAACCATCGTAAGTGGTTCCAAAGGGGAAATAAAAAAATCTACTACGAACCAAATACCGTTCTAACTAGAACACCGTTCTAAAAACGTTAGGCTCCTTATTTTGCAGCTCTAAAAGCCATTGGGCACATAATGTTATGCGTATTTCATTCAGATCCCTGCAGTGAGTTTGTATGAAATCGATACTATGTTTAACTAGATTCAATCGGCACAAACTTGAAAAATGACAGAAGATAGGACCCAGTTTACCACTAGCGGTCATAAAGATGCTGTTTAAATTATCATTCTCTGAATAAGAAGATGGTACGCGTACGCAATGCAGCTGTTTGACTACCTTAATTGTATTAACTATGTGTACAGTTCACGATCGTATGCATCAGGGCCTTTTTGATAACCGTACGTTTAACCGTACGTTAAATATCAAAGCGATCTTCTTGCGGCCCGCCCAGGAAGAGGCGGACATAAACCTGCTTTGTTAATAAACTCCTATTTTCGGTCTCAACGAGTTTAGAAATAATGTGTTGAGTAAATCATACATCGGCCGCTTTGATAGCTACTTGAACAGACATTCGAGCCATGGCTCGCTCGGTTCGTATGCCATATATTGATTTGATTGATTGAAAACGATCCGTTTCCGGTCCCATCATGAAGGAAATTAGTTTGGTTCCTTTTTCATGGCTAGAAACAGTAAAAAGCACCACGATAGTGCTGAATATTACCGACGTATACTTTCAGATCGAAGTGTTTTAGGTTCTGTCGCAATAGATGGCTACTAAAAGCGGATAAGCAAAAATAAGGTTAATGCTGTTAATAACCTAGCCCCGATCAACTCTGAAGTATCATTCTATGTGTGTATAAATTACCTCAGCTGTTGTCTACTGGCCAGATACGTGCAGATAGGTACGTTCTTCACGCTGGTTCATTCTGTTCAGCACGATGATCGACTTTTCACACCGGACCCTGTATGCACGGGTCATGACAGCTAATTTTCTCCTATAGTGGCAATGGAAGTTGCAGTAGAATTGAACTAATATAAGAGAATTATTACTTCAGACGATGATGCTGGGGCAGCTAGTAACAAACATAACCCACATAGTAGTACTACTACGATGATACTTTCAACGGTAATATACCTATTTATATCGCAGATTACCGACGTCTATGATAACTGTCCGCGCAGTAGCAAAGATACACATAGTTTCTTAATTGGGCGCACGAACAAACCGATACATGTAGCTGCTAAAGACATAAGACAGATCAGATATACAGATTGAAGTTATAGTATTTATCAATGTGGCGAAAACAGTACGAGGGCAAACAAGGTCTTCGTTCTCGGGAGCAAAACTTGAAGGCGTTATATGCATTTCTTCTATTGCTTCCTAACTCTCTCCCACATATTCGGCACACGTTTGTCCTGTATCCATCACCTGTATAGTAGTTTAACGGAACCGAAAAAGAGTCTAGCACAGCTTTTACAGGTACGTGCTTCTGCGTTATCAGCAATCCGAACTGGTGGGTTGAGAACTGTTGATTGTAAAGAAAAGGCAGCAGGACTGACAAACGAGAAAAACGGCCTGGAGAGGTCGATCGAGGCTGTAGCGTTTCCGAGTTTGCTGGTTCCGTGCAGAATGGATACGCTAATATTGGCACCTGTCTTAACAGCTGATGTAGCAACATCTATATCGAAATTTATTTGAAAGCACTAATGATCAAATAAATAGGCCTCTGAAAACGTATAATTGGTTCGCGCTTGGTGTAAATTAAAGGGTCTATATTGCTCTCTGACGGAGAATCACGAACGACTAAAAGTACAAGGCCGTGTCACAGTCCCGATATTAGTACAAGCAAGTTATTTTCTTAGCAGAAGGTAGATCTAAACAGACATTATTACATCGGTTTATAGCCATATTTCGAACCTGTCCTAGTTCCTGAATTCTACCATCACTGGCTGTTCCTAACCAGTTTTTCGGATCTTCGTTAGGGCCTCGCAGTACAATTTTAGGATGTATTGTACTCTAAAGGGCGAATTTTAACATTTGTATAAAGACTGATGAAAACTGACTGTCGTGTGGCGCTCCGTATATCTATAAGAAATGAATTGTTTCTACCAATATCCTTTTGATCTATTGCAATTGGGTTATTGATTGGGCTTGGTGCTGCTTTGAATGTATCGGAGGAGTGAGCCGCTGGGCATCGTTTGCCAAGATTTAGAACATATCCATTGCACCGTTCCCCGTTTTGTTGTAGATCTGGTTCGAGTAATCGAAATTGGTTTCGCGTAGATATAATTATATTAACTTTTCTGCCGCTGTGATGCTAATCACCACCAGCCAATAAGTTGCTTCAGTGGGACCGGTAATTTTGATATAATTAACGCGGACTCGTGCAGACTGAACGTTCCCGTGCTACTTAAAATCCCTTGGAAATCAAACGATTATCTGATATAATCAGGATGAGAGCGGCCCGCTCGTTTGCTCAACTTATGCGCGACTGCAGCATGTAGATGTATAGGCGGCTCAGAACATTTACTACCGCCGCAGCCAGTACCCCTCTGGACCAGTAGCGTTATCTTACATTATTCGGGGTCTAGCCTCAGGTCTCCATATCAGACGTATGTATAGATGTACAAGTAATTAAAGATAAGGTATGTCAACTAGCTGAGTGCTTAACAAGCTTCATATAAACTTAGCTGCCTGAGTTGACATATCGCTTGCCGGTAACAATCAATTGCGTTTTGTTCTCGAATACTTTGAAAAATACTGCGTAGACACAAAGTTGTGGCAAAAAGGGGCAAACCTTTTTGATCGCAGTTAACTTGATATAACAATTCACTGCATCCAGTCATAATCCAGATAACGTACGCATAAAACTGTGCTCATTTGAGACAAGGTCACGCTAATCGTTCGAGACGTCCCACTTTCTTCTTTTAAGCCCCGCTCACTTTTTGGCGCCAATTTTTTCTCTCATAGTACCGATTCACTTTATCGATCTATGCCCCCGCATATCTGCTACGAAAACTACAACACGTTTTTTTCCCCATACACTTGAAGTGGACAGAAAGAATTAAAGCTGGCCATTCGGAACGCATACGGAATACAGTCCAGTGATTGTTCGTACCGGACAGGCCATCTATAACGTCGCGAAGGGCTGTTCTTTCCACTATGGACATGTAGTTAGCACACACGATTACATCGTGCTTGCACTAAGATATTGTAAACACCTACGATAGTCATCGATTAATGAGCAGAGTATGATCTTTGAATTGACAGAATCGCTGAATCCCATCAAAAAAAAAAGAAAAAATAGATAAATATCCATAGCCAGGCAAGTATCCACAGGCTTCATGTTAACTTTGTGATTTCAACAGACGCAGCAGTGGCTGTTAACACCATACATCGGAACAGACCAGCGGCGCCATTTTAGATTCGTCCATTTGAAACATAATTTGGATTCTTGTTAAGTTCGAAAATCTATCAAGTTCATGTTATTGATGAATTATATTTGGCCTTTTAGTTGCCGTTCAGAAAAACATCGATTCATAGATATGTATATATATTATTATAGTGTCTATGTTGATTTGCATACTGAACACAGTCACCTCCTTACGGTTCAAGTTCAAACTTAACCCAAGTTGTATATTTTTACGTTGCGCAACATATGACTAATGCACTTCTGCAAACCTTAAATGACAAATGGATTGAGGTAGGCTAGCGTTGCTAGACAGATTTACTATGTTCATTCTGATTTGAAGATTTAATATAAACGTCTTTGAAGATACGGCAGCATGCAATAGATGTGCCTCTTTGCTTTTCTCTCTTCAGATACGTTAGTCTACGACAGGGGGGATACGTTCACGTATTCGACGATAGAACAACAGATGAATTCTATTGACGATGTATTACTAGACATTATACGCATCGTGATAAAGGAAAAGATCAGAGGAATAGGACGGGAAAATTATTACTTTTCAATCGTCCGTTCTACATGACGTTGCGTCGTTAGCGCCACAACGACGCATCCACCACTGAATTACCCTTGAATGCACGTTCGGTTCTGTGCGTGTTCCAAATCAGAAAAAGTAGCTGCAGCATAAAAAGGATTTTAACACCAGGTGACAGTACTATACTCGTATACCGTTCGCGTTCGTTTAAACCTGCACTATCTTCCAACGCCCGCTAAAATATCGCTGCAGTCCTATACTTAATGGCCATTCGGGTCGCGGACAGCTTTGAGATAAAGAGGTTAATTGTTACTTATCTAAAATATCGTTAGTTGTATCGTGAAAGAGGGCAATTGGTTGAATGCTGGGTAAACAGAAGGAGTATCACACAGAGTTCGAGTCTAAGTACACCTACTGTATACACGATCAGATGAGACCTATTGCTCATCCACGGCTCAACATGAGCTCACGTATCAATTTTATATACTAATCCTGTCCTGCTGTTGATTGAAAAGGACTTGTTTTCGGTCTACAAGTGGTCACCCCCAAATAGAAACGCCCTAAAGCATAGTTATCATATTATGCAGCTTCGATAAATAAGCTTGTAAGATGGCATGTTAGAGACAGCAACCTGAATTCATCTCTAAAAATAGCTATTTGTTGTATTTGGTTTTTTTCGGGTAACTGTTGAGCGAAGGCCCGGATCAAATGCCACATTTTTTATGCTTACATGTTTTTTTTTTGCCATAGAACCTGCTGATTTATTGCTTATTCACGCCTGTCCTAATCGCGTCTTGAGAACGGCATCTTTATCACGCAGACAACTAGAATTTAAGATCCAAAGTATTATCTCTTTAGATATCGTTAGATATTTAGATCCAATAAACGCAAGCGTCGTAGATCAAGAAACGTGGTTACCTTGATCTGCTCTCTATTATCCTCTGATACATTCATTACTGCTCCAATCGCATAGGCTATAGTAAAACAATTCTGATTCTCATTCCTTATGAGCAGGCGGAATGTTAGTACAAATAAAGAATCCTCCTGATAAATTAGGTCCTGGTACCGAGGAGCTCTTTACTAGCACTTCACTAGCAGACAGTTACAAATCTTGGCGATGATGCCATCTGTGTCAAATAAAAATTAATATAAACAAATATATTTAAAAGTAAAAAGGCAAGAGAGGATTAGTAATATATTATATTAGCCTTTAAAACCCCCTCATATACGAAACAAATTTGATTTAGACTTCCTAGAATTTTTCTTCCTAGAACTATCTACCTATCTCACAAAATCTGTAAGTTTTGAACCAGCTTTAACGGATCTGCTCGATAACACTTACTTCACTGCGAAGCAAACATTTCATAAGCGTTCTGCGTATTCAGTCACCAATGCTTAAATCAGAACAATTGCTAGATTGTTATTCTATAATTGATATATTATAGTAGATTTTATCGACTAAGAACTAAATTGGGTTTCGCTTTCTATCGAGCTCTAGCAGCTCTGACTGGGTCACACACATGGGTCACAGCTAGTTTTGCCAAGGTACCGTTGACTTGCTGCATTGGATGCTCATCTTCCTTCAGTCGATGCAACTAAACGCGTGCACAGTTTGAGCCCTATTTTTTTTTTTTTTTTCTCTAGCTGGTCTCAAATGTGAATGTACATTCTACAACGTTTTTTTGTTTGTACGATTCCCTTCTGCCGTGCAGAAAATCCAAAAGCATTTTGCATTTTCTTTCGACGTTCGCTTTATTTTCACTACAAAGGCTCTTTGCTTAATTTTCGTTCGCTTTAAAAAGCAATTGGGCTCTTTTCGGCGAGCGCGACGAGGAAAGGACTAGCCATTTTTATTATACTCCCTTTCTCATACACAAATACATTGGACCACTGGCAGTAGTAATGTGGCAATACATAATAGTTGACGGACACGCACGGCTGCTTGCGTACTCTCCGGCACCGAAATGTCTTGACACGGAACGTAGAATAGTATCAGCGTGTTCCTCTGAAAGAAGCGAAATAGTAGAGTGCAATAGAACAGACAAACGGGAGGACACAGCAGAACGAACCTGGAATGAGGCGCAAAACGAACGCCTTTAGGCATACGAATTCTTGACAAGTCGACGAAAAAATTAGCCTCGTTCACCAGATAGATCCGCCTGTAGTGGCGTTAGGCGATGAAGGCAACAAAATGAGCGATTCTTCTGCTGACGCTGCTGCTGGCGTTCAGCCCAGCCGCGGTTGGGCGTTTCCTTTCCTTGCGGCAGTGGCATGGGGCGAGAATCGAGCGCATAGTACCAAAAGTTGTCGTGGTCGCTGTCGTCATCGACACTCGCAGTGCTCATAAGCTGAGAGGGGCAGGAGTGTATTGCCATGCAGCCAGTGCTGACATTGTCGACTATAGGCTTTACAAAGGCTTTCGAATTTTCCTGAGACAAGCAAGCTGACCAGTTCGCCCTACGAGCCGCTTGTACGCGGGCGGGGGGACACGAAGACACGAAGTTGACCTATGGCCGAGGTTGATTTGCACGAGAGACGGACTGACAGGCAAAAAGGGGGCACGAATGATGCAAGAAGAACGGCGAACGAAAAAGAAAGGATGTGCTTTGAGCAAGCAAGAACAAACAAAAGAGCAACTGGAAAAAGAACAAATTGCTGGCCAGTTAAGGGGAGACAGTCGAGAATCGTATCCAAATCCTTATCTCAAAAGCTTTCTCGTAAAAATTATTTCTACGCTTCTCCATGTCTTTCTCTGTTCATCCGTTCATCGCGAATCTCATGTTATGTTAGTTTCTTTTTTATGCTTCTTCTTTGTGTTGTTCGCACCCCGCTGCCATAGGCAAACAAACGTATGTGGCGCGGGTGGGCGCAGCCGATGCATCCAGTGACCTCTTGTTCCCTTCTTCACTTCCTCTGCTCTTCCATCTTCAATATGGGACGACGTATCCCAACAAGACGAACATATGGGACTGCGCAGGTCCGGCAGAAAGGACTCTCGCTTGGCCAACAGACAACGAGAAACAATTTGTCGCGGAAAGCGACAACGCGGGGGTGAGCGTTTCTCATTTCTCCCTCAGCGGCTTTTTATTCCTTTGACACAGGGCAGAAACTAGTCGCCAGAGGGAAGGAAAACACAAACAAAAATATCGGAAGGCGAGCGAGTAACCAACATCGCAACGTCGAAGACGGCCAAGCTAGATCAGAACCTTACTGGGTGACTGCGTCTAGGTTTGTCGCGCGTGTGTGTACATTCTCTTTGTAAATGATATCGAAAAGAAAACGTAGCTGGCCTTTTCCCGTTCATCTTTGTCATAGTCATAGTCGTGGAAAGATGAAGAAAATAAAAAAGGTGAGCGAAAAACCGCGGTTAAATTTCGCTTGTATATCTGTCTGTCGAAACGTTTCAACGAGCGCCGCGCATACCGGGCGACTGCGACAGAGTGAAACAGGAGACTGTTATTAAAACCGCTGATGTGACACTGGCGCTTTCGGTCAGCTATAGAGGCGAGCTCTAAGCGCTCATCATGAAGATCAATGCTAGGATTCTTTCGGAAGCTCAAAAGCTTAGCGCACATCTATCAGATATCGGCAATGCGAAGCGTTCTACCGGCGAATCGAGACTGCGAACCGACCTTTGGCGTCTAGAAGAAGCTGGAGAGAAAATACGACGTTGATTTTTTGTACATGAGAAGGCCAAATAGAAAACAAATGAGAGGTAAAAATAACTAATTTACTAACTGAGTGTCCTTTTCATTTGCCCTGGTTTTCTGTCGCCATCGTGAATATCGTCGAAAACCCTCAGTGATTGTCTTGTCTCTTCAACATTGGTAAAGGCCTATCCGCGGTGATCCTTCAGAGGTGGCTGTTAGTTAAGTCGGTTGAGCCTTAGCTGCCCTTTTTCAACCTACTACCGTTTGTCAAATCAACATTTGGCTTTTTGGTCTCTAATGTCACATCGCTTGGTGTTTTGGTTTCAATTGATGACGCCTTAAGCAGAGCGTTAAATTGATCTTCTTTCGTGCCGGCAAAATATAATAATGTTCTTATACGTCTGAACTAAAACTTTCTGCTTCTACCGGCTGTTAGATTAATGATGTGCGCTCAAAATGGACACCGTACAAACTTATATGGTTCTGGTCGTAAACGCTGATTTATCCAGCGCACTAGAACACATTGTAAAAGTATAGCTAAACGATAAATCAATCTTGCGTTTCCAAATTGTTATCGTAGTCGTATATTTTTACTCGACTCTGCAGTGTAATTTTTTTTTTCTCAAAAAAACAAGTGCTCTCAGAGTGGGAGGTAAAAAAGCTCGTATGCAGAAAATTAACCGTGAATCTCGTTTGTGAAATTTGGACTGCAACGCCCGGTACTGCATTTGGGCAACACTTCGAAGCGTTAGCTGCCCTTTCTTGCCTAACAACCGTATGCTGAGTAAGTTCATAACAAATTGGTTTTCAATGACAACAATATCCATATCTGTGTATCATCTTTTATAAGAGAATGAGACTCAGACCTCTCTCTTTAGGATAAGTTGGAGCCTTTAATGAAGCAAGGTGCTTGCGAATCTCGACTTCATATTGTTCATTGTGCCCTTAAGCGTATGCTTAAGGGCAAATGCTCCAAACTGACGGAAATTTCTGGCCTATTTCACTCAAGCAAAACTGTTAGACGCAATTGTAACGCTCTATACAACGCGATTGAGGCGGTGTGGCCTAGTGTTTGCTCGACCAGATCGGTATCCTCGTTAAGCAGTTGTTCAGTGAATAGGTACAAGCCAAATCCTCAAGGCCTTATTAATAGCGGCCTATGACAGATGAGATTCTGCTTTTTTTTTTTGCCGCCCCTACGTGCCTCTTCAGGCTGACACAGCGTCCAGCCTAGCAACGATTATCAACAAATCTACCACTTCCAATGATTTTACACGTTTAGTGATTGGAAGCCTTTTACATAAAGCCCTGTCTGTTCGCATTATAATAATAGAGTTTGCATGAATTGTTTACTAAGAGACAATCAACAGGGTGCATCTTGTTCGACTTTTCCGCAAATGCCATTCTAGAGAGTGACACGATACTTTAAAGAGTTATAACGCAGACTGCCTACAATTCAACCTCTAAGTTATTGACCTATGTGACATTTCATTTCACCGTACGTTATCAACCGTAATCCTAGTTATCTGGAACAATAGCTTCCCTTAAAATTGAAATATTGGCCTTCGAAGTAAGCTATACTATAACTTACCTCGGAACACACGCGCAGCTAGCTAGATAAAACTCTTTGCAACTTGTCTCTACTGTCAAGCAAACTCGATGCAATACGGTGAAAGATGTAAATTAGCTCCAGGATCTATGCGACAAGTAGTTTTCAGTCCCGACATATAAAATAGCACTCGTACTTCAGTTAATCAGTGGATAAGGACGAAAACTGAAGCCTATAGCGACTAGAAGGGAAGCGTCTTCAAAAGACCTAATAATTGTTAAATGACCAAGCTGCTGTTGCTTTCTCGCACCTTGAAATCCATATATACTTTCGCTAATTGAGTTTATCGTTGTTCCGTCAGTAACTGCAGTTTATAAATGTATACTTAAGGCAACGCTTTGAGAAGTCCGACATTCTTATTTTGGCGGACCTATTTACAAATTTGTATATAATTAAGTTACCGAGAAACGCATTTCATCATAACATTGATGACATGGCAAATTGTTGGTTCTGGTGACGAGATATCCCATACCGATCATGCGACTCAGCCGAATATAATAGCTAGATTAATATTTAGTTCCGCTCACTTAGTATAAGAAACACTTAGTATAATAATTCATTGTCACTACGTCGCGTTATAAATTGCCGCCTTTTATTAGGTCCGCTGGTATATCAGGCTATGGAGGTTATCCAACTAGGCTGTATGATAAATCCTTAAGGGTTGGTCGAACCCACCGCGGTCGGCATAAACGTCGAAGATTCTATCTACAACTGATTCCCGATTGGTCTTCAAGTCGATTGTGGTGTTCGCTTTTTTTTATGCTTTTTCTTTTTTCTCTTCTAAGAAAAACAACTTAGTAATCGACGGCTCCAAGTTCGCCCTATCTATCTTTTGTCCTAACTTTTGAAGATGGCGATGCCATAAATACAACTACTGCCACGCTGCTAATAATGCCCCCATTCGCCAACAGCGTACTTCATACACAGATTCCTATTAGCAGCGTGACCTACGACTACGATGAGTGGAATAGTCAAACTGGATCGGATGATCGATGATGGTTAAACTTGCAAAGTTGTCTAACATCGGTGGCCTGCGTTTGATCAAACGATTTTCAATGATTGATCTATCTGTAATTTTCTGTTTGGCTATCTTCTAAAAGATCCGATGTGCAAGGAAAGGTACGGCCACGACCAGGCGACCCATAAAAGTATCAAAATACTAGAAGATAAGCATGAATACACCTCGCTGCACTCGATGCAAAGTGACATCGGCATAACCCGAGGTCGAACAAGATTCCTCTACTCAAAAGACGTGCAAAAAAAGGACACTGATTTTATGAGACCTCTAGCCACATAATAACCGCGGTTCTTTTAACGAAAAAATAGACATCATTAAGATTTCGCAATTGCTTTAACCTGAATGATCGTAACTTCAAACGATGTGTTTTCTTTTTGTGCACCAAGTTAAAACGCTTCGTCTTAAGTTGTTTCTAGCTTACGGGTGCTAGGGAAGTATGGTATTCAATTATGCGATCGAGATGCGCGCGGACATACATATATCCACGACCAAGGGTATAAACCCTTTTCTTTGAGCAATACAATTATCTAGTTATATAACTAACGCATCTACAATCGTAATCATCAACATAGGCTGGTTTTATAGTTGACCAACACGTGTTGGGTCTACAATTTTTCTTCGATTTCTAACAGTGAAAAGCGTTCGTCTGCGTTTTGGATCGAGACGTTTGATTTTTCCATCCTCGTATATATCTAAACGCCAAAAACTAATGACTCCTTCTTTCATCCTTTTTGCCCAGACCTTCGACTTATATCGAACCTGTACGATATCCATAATTATGAAAGACAAGGGTTAACAAAAAGAACAATTGACCCATAGTAAAAAAAGTGCGGCATCACCATTAAGAAAATAACTTGAATTTCTGTATCACATTGCTAAAGTAAAATGTTGGTGCCGTATGTTATGGCCCCACTCTAAATCATTCTGTCACATTTGTTCAGGCCGATCAGGAGACAGGTGTTACTTTGCGTTTTGATTTTGTTATTATATGTCGTTGTACCGGGCGAATGTCGGCTGCTTCATTTGAGGTCTTAAAAAAACACGAGTAATTCTTAAATTGTTGCTTTTTTCGTGTTGTATTGAAAATTATTATTAGTAGTAATAATCGTCATAAATTACGTATTTAGCAACAGGGGGCAGACGATGTGCGCTATCTGAATCGGTCTCAACCTTCAATAAACTCGTTTCGTTGCCGATTCGTATTTACGTTGGCACTAGCAGATTTTTGGCTTAATTTTGTGGCATCTTGGGTATTTACTCGTGTCTCTAGTTTTTATGATACTTTCGTCACCCTTCAATGGGTCTTTGCCCCACCTCTCTCAGCGGGATTTCCCGTCCGCATTCAACTTGAAATAAATCTCACTTGGAACCTATTCGATATAAACCCGTGAACGTTTTTGTTCAGACGCCAGACATTGGCACGATATGAGACAGCGCACATTTTGTACATCCATGTGAAGACATACACGTGTGACACAGGAGGCACGAACTTGGAGAAATCCAAATTGCTATATAAAAATGTTTTAAAGAGACTGCAGTAAAACTGACATTTGGTGATAGTAACTATTAGACAGAGCCATGCTTAGTGAACCGGTTTTGTATATATAAGCCGTCAGCACATTTAACAGCAACGACGTACGGAAAATAAGCTTCTTCCTAATTTCATAGGGGTTACTAGGTTTAATTAATATAGTTGATATCTATCTGCATACGTTTTCGCTACTGATCTGCAAAACAAATACTTCCTGGACGGAGCCCTAGCCGCAATGATGATACTGATAGACGCCAGCTAATTGATTTGAAATTATGTAGGTTTTTCAGCGCGTTCCGAACTCCATGAGTATGCCTTAGGTCGGTATTGTGGACAGATTACGTTAATTTAGTTTCTTTCCTAGATGTGCCCTCTTCTGTGATGCGTTTATAGATAAATTTAGAACGACTTGAGTATACGATACGCATCGGCGCTATATATTTAATGAAGTGAGAAGATGGCATCGATTGGTTTCATCGAATCATATTTGGTTCAAATAAAGCAAACGTTATGGAAAAGCTGTGATTGCGCTAAGAGAAAAGATGGATATAGGCACGTATAACTACGTAAAACGTCAGTGGACGTAACTTATATCCAAATCTGCGCTCCATAACCATAATACAGGCTAGCACATACGTAATGCATATGTCTATCGCCACTTTCACTCAGTTTCCCATGTCCATAGTGACGCGCTTGTTTTGCGTTTGGACTTTTGCCTCTCGCCGATGTCTCAGCGATGTATCAGCCCATCTCTGCCACGGGCCACGAAGCCCGACTAACTGCTTCCTACTGCTTCAGTATATTTGCTTCGGAAAGAGTGCCTATAGCGGCTCAAGCGAAGTGGGGTAAAGGAACGACAAAGATTTTCTCTGTCCGCCTCCCTCGCATAGTCGGCGAAGCAGAGGGCGGACGGAGAGGCCAAGACGAGTCGCTGAGAAAGCCAAGTAACAAAAGAAAACTAATGCATTTGGGGCTATTTGGTCGCGACGTTTGTTGTTATCGGTGTTGTCGCTCACGTCGTTGTTGTTATTTTGGCGGCGAAATGGCACACAGTAACCCAGTCCCCAGACCCTAGCAGAAAGAAAAGTGGGTTGCAGACACGATCACATCGCCGTCGGAGCCGCAAGGTGGTCCGATCCGGGTGAAAGAAAAACCGCTATTATTAACGTGTGTACTAGCTTGTTCTAGCATCAAGCGAGTCTTCTCCTTCGACCAAATTTGAGGGGTACTGCAACGACAAACTGATCAGAAAAGCTAAACTTTCTGTAAAGCAGCTTCGGGATTTGAGCAGCTGGCCTATTATGAAAGGGTTTGCTATCATCAAATCGAGGCTTTCACGTTTGTCGATGCTTCCAAATATGTCCTGGTAATTGTCGTCGTCATGTACCAACAATAGTATGCTTGCCTTTGCAACTTACTTGCAGGCGTTGAAATCAACTGGACCTGGTCGGCTGGTCTTTGCAAAAAAATTCATTAAACAGAAACAAGGCTTGCGTTCTCGCCTTTACCATAGGTCCCTTTAGACCACTCTTCGTTTCGCCGTTGAAATACAGTTGCGCAACTTAGTGAGAATCGAATTTAGCTCTACCTCAATTAGGGTGAGAAATGCTGAGGCCCTATTATCTCGCCAGCTAGATTTATGGATAGTTGTGTGCAGTCATAATGCTCTTTTATGTTTACGCTGCTCGAGACTAGTATCGTACGTGTGCGATGTCACCTATGCTTAGGCCTAGCCATATCTCGACAGACATCTCTGCAATCGCCTTGTAAAAGACTAGCCACCCGAACACGCACTCTGCTTCATTCATTCATTCATTCGACAATCGTTTCCCCCCACCATCGTTCGCTTGATCCCCATGCCCATTAGTGTGTGTAGTGGTGCCGGAGATAATATCGAAGGTTAACAAATAGTAAAGGGCACGTCGATGAAACGTCAAGCGTGTAACTTTGATGCCAACAAAACTGGTACTATTGCGTAAACAACTAGTAAAATCACGAAATCACCTGCTAGCAAAAAAAAAATTAAAAAAAAAATAAAAAAAGGAAAAGAACGAAGTGCTATACCCTAACCGTTCTCTAACGATTGATCTATTTATTCGGCTTATTAATCATATAGAATCATAAAAGAATGGTTCATAGGGCGTAATTATTGCATTGTACGGATTTTGTAGATAAAATGTGAGTAAAAGAAAGCACGCGTCCTAAGAAAATATTGTTACAATGTATATATATAGCTTTATCCTTCGAAGATTCGGCCTAATTGGAAGCGGAAATCTATTCCAATCCATGTTTAGGCGCTGTCCTTTCTAAAGGCTGTCTGGCCTCTCTATTTTAGCAGAAGACAAATTTTAACCAATCTCTTGTTCTTCATAAATATCCCGATTTATATAATTATGTACATTATCATTATTGGACGCTGTAAATGGCGTCGAGGCACATAGGGTAAACGCTCACTGTTCGATCAATTAATCGTCGGCACAAAAACTAATTTATAACGTATTATCAGAGCCATTTTGTTCTGTCGAGGGATTCTTTTCAAATGAACTGAGAAAAACCATACATGTTTCTCTGTGTACTTCCCATGCTAAAAATACGCTGATTTTTTTGCTTAAAATTAGGGAAAATAAATGTTTACTCATAAGCTTGTCTCCTAAGCTTGGCTAAGCCATGTTCTGTTATATTTAGGGCTAGTTTATGTAGTGAAGATATTCTTTACAGCCGACGACCGTTTGCAAAGATGTAGGATAAACGAAAAAATTGATTAAATCAAATACCAAATAAATTTTCACATTATCGACGCACTCAACTAAAGCATGCCATTGGCTAGTAGTTATTAAAGAGAAAAAAAAAGCGCCTTGAAACTTTCCTTTATATACAATATAATATACTAAGGTTAAGACGGAAAAAAAAACACACACACACATTTTTTTCTTGCTAACCTTCAGCGGATGTTTTCAGCTAGAAAACGGTTTAAGTAGCAAAGCACGATCGACTATGTAAAATGGCCATAACTGAGCACGATGTACTCGATAAGGTATTCAATTGAATTGACTGTTTGTTTTTTGTTCGAGATGTATTTTTTGGCCTAGTTTTACGATTACCTACCTACTCGATACATTCATTTCTATCGTATCTGCTATGGTTGTGTCGTTAGGCCATCGTTTGTTATTTCGTTCCGTGTGACATTTTGTGTATTCATGGATTATTCTCATCGAACTCCATTAGGACAAATAGAGAAAAAATTAAAAAAAAAAAGATGCCTAATTGGAGCTCTCGAATTAGTTTTCTTCCTCGGTACAGTGTTTTTTTTTTTCTATAACGTTCGAAGACGTTCACACACATTTAGTAAGCTGCCGGCCGCTATTGTTGTTGGATAGGTAGCTTGACTTACCCAAAAAATGGGGAAAAAAACAAAACACGAGATGGCTGTCTGAGAGAATAAGTGCATTTTGAACTCTTGTTATTGGCTGTTCTTCGCGCACAGAAAACCATATCATTACTGCTGCAGCAACGACAATAACAATGCTAGCAGCAGCGGAACTGTCTCAGCCCCCGGCAAATTGCTGCGGTTTCAAAGCATCGACAACCTAAGCCACTGATTAGTCTTCATCGCTCTGTCGTTGTTGTTGTTGCGCTATATAAACAGCCTCCCGATCGGCGCTGTCTGACGGCCCGTTCCCGACGTACAATGCCGGTCGTCTCATCAGTTAGAGGGGACGGCGGAGTGATGGCGGAAAAACACGAACAAGAGTAAATGGAAGGGAGGTGAGACAATGAAAAGGCGAGGGGGAAAACGCTCGCTAGTGAAGATAAAGCAAACTACAAACGGGGAAAGTTTTGTGGGATAATCGCGAACCGTTGTTTTGGAATAAAGGCAAGATGGCAAGGAACGCTTGCCAAATCAAGAAGGGAAACAAGGCAGAGGAAGAAAATGAGATTCAAGGAACGATTGGTTCAATGCTGGATCTACGTACGCATGTATGTACGTACGTACGTACGTACGTATCCTGATTGCGGTACTGCAAATCGAGACATTTCCGCATGCACGAGCGACGAAGCGATGTTTACCGCGACACTACAGTCGAACTGCGACCATTTCCAGATGGTTAACAGGACGAGAGCGGCTGTGACGGGACAGGGTGAGGCGTTGTCGGTAGCTAAAAACTGGCCAGTGGAAACGTCCGTCGTGTTTGGTCCGTGCAGTTGTTATTCGCGTCATGCGTTTGCTGTAACGATAACGACGATTATGCATAAGCGTACACGGGGAAAAAAGTTGTACAAGGTGAAAGATGTCCGATTTGGGCGATCGTCTGTAGAACCGTCCAACAAAGTAAACTTTTCATGCTAGTAGCTCTCTCAGCTTATCATAGCGAGCCAATATGTATTTAGTAACGGCAGTTAGAAAGGCATACGGAATCAAGAGGAGGGTCGAAGGACAAATAGGATTACGCGTAAAAGACCAATGGCCAATGGTCAAACTATGGCTAGATCCGTGTCCTTCAAGTGCAAGCAGAGTTTTCGCTCTTCAATGAATTGAAGGGACCACTTGAAGCCTTAAGCGTAAGCAATACTCACGTCTTAGACGTCGTTATATAAAAAATATTACTCACTCGCACATTTTTTAAGGTAACGCTGCCCTAGTCTTAAGCATTTAATGCTCTGCTCGAAATCTTAGAAACTATCCAAGTCATCTATTAATTAATACAAGTTACACAAAGAAAACAACCTTAAGGCCCACAGGTATATACATACATGTAAATTACTATCCTTTAAGTTTCCATAAGCGATTTCTGCTGGAACTGTAACGTAATCGGTAATGGTTACCCATTACGGCTCGCCCTTGACTATTCTGGTTGTCTGTACCGCTAACAAATTTACAGTCATAATTCACCTACGGGGATTGAAGAGTACACGAACGCGTTTGTGTCTCGGCCATGAAATATCTAACCTGTTGGGGCAACTGTAATTCGTTGCTCTCTGTCACCGAACGCGAACTCATTATACAGCTAATGCTTACTACCTGAGTAAAAGCAGGCTGCGCTACGAAATCAGGCCAGAGAACGTTACGATTGCCTACATTATCCGCCAGCGGCTTTCAGTGGTCGCCTACCTCGATTACAGTTGGCGGTCAAAAAACTGTAAGGTGTGAACGTTGCTGTCGGGATCGTGCCTTATCTGGCACTCGCCGCGTTTGTTTAACATCCTTGACACCCAGAGACACGAGTTGATGCTGGATCGTGCGGGTACAGATGTCCTACTGGTGCGACTCTGCTGGCGCTCTCAATTCTTCTACTTCTACCGCTACCGTACAGCTATATGCTATGAGGTCCGCGATAGCCGTCAGTGCCCCCATCACACCAGAAGGCCACCAAAACAGAGAAAGCGACGACGAAAAACAACGATAACAGCGATGGACAGACTAACGGTAGCGGCCAATCGGTGATCGCGGCGCCAGCGGCCGTAGAGCTGCCGCTGGCGAAGTGTGAATTTGTAGTGACCCATTATAGCGATCAGTTACCGGTCACCCGGTCCCCCATAGATTCATGCGATGTGGTGACAGCATGCTACTCTCCAGCGTCTGACTGCTAGGCCACAGAGACCGAAAGCGGAGAAGGTCATAGATCGAGAATGAAAGCCAGAACGAAGCCGACAAGGACGACAAAGGAGAAGATAAGAGGTGGGGTGACTCCCAGACAGTTGTAGGTGAATAGAACGCAAATGTTAACACCTACTCTGGTCATCAGAAAATTACACAGACAAGAACAGGCAGCCACTGACACTGGCACGCTCGCTGATTTATATAGAGTGACAGCGCGAAGAAGCCACCGAACGAGCAGTACGAAAACATATGGCAACGCATTGTGTTGAGGCAACAATATGGTAAGGCACCACTCAGCGGGGACATCAACGACCGTGGATGTGGGTCGAGTTAGTTAAGGCGAGCGGGACCACCCAAGCTCCAGCCTTTGGAACAGCTAACATTAGACGAAACATGATGACTTGGTAGTGCAGAACGATTCGGGTCGTTTAGTGCTTGCCCTTAAATACGGCTTCGACTCGCTTTGTAAATTACAGACAGAGCTTGCATGAAAGGCTTTAAAGCACTAGATAAATACTCAATGCCGGTTTCACACACTGACTTAATATATGATCATGTTTATCGGATTGTACGGTATTTGTAACGTGAAGAATATACATTCAAATATACAGCAACATCGTCCTGGAAATCGTAATATCTGATTCGCCGACAGAGTTGCCTCGAAATTTTTTAGCTTTTAGCCTACCCAAGGCACAAGGCGCCTATAGGTACTGATAGGATAGGTTCCGGTCCTAGTCTTGCGCACGCCACTACGACGATTTCCGTTGGATGCGCGCGCTAGCTACGCTTTCCTCAAACTAGACTATTCTGCACATACTCATGATATATAATTACCCAAAGTCGATGGGCTAATTCGGACGGTATTAGTTAACCTAAGGTAACTGATTTCTCGCTAATGGCCAGTTTAATGTTCAGCGCAGTGTCTCTGTCAGGCGGTCGATAGAGCATTGTAAATATCCCCCATTTTAATTAGTTGCATTGTAGGACATAGTATCTATTTGTTGTCTATAATTTTTTTTTAAATATAGACCTCTCATTTTCATGTGTTTCACCTCTATTAGATTAAGATTCCACTAATAATAGCAAAGTAAAGTACGCAGATGTACATTACTATACCTCACCTAAGCTCCGTCAAATCTATGACACAACTGATAGTAGGTCGATACATCTTTATCATTATGTAATCTGCGGTCCTTTTCAAACTTCAAAACTCGAGTGCTTTATGTATCCTATATTATATTTACACAGCGTAAAGTACATGTAGGTTAGCGGGTAAGAAGGCCATTGACACCGTCATGAATATGCCGTCAGCCTAGTACGTTCTAAGTTTATGTGCATCTAATCTCTTAACTTATGTAACAAAACTGTTACATCAGTATTAGCACCAGCAGTCACAGTTTGAACCATACGAGTAGCAACAGTAGTACGATCCGATGCCTGATGGGGATTCCGGGCCTCAAAGTCATGCATTTAGTGGCAGAAAGGACAATGCTTGTTGATAATATCGCCCCTGTTGTATAGCGGTCTTAACTAATCATAGAGTAAATGATACTCGTCTTCTACTCCGTCTGAACAGGACCTGGGGTAAATGGGTGGAAATGCGGCTGAGTTATAACATTTTGAAAATGAATCATACCACCACAACCACCCACAGGAAACTATCGTGACCCACATAAGACCAACGCTGCCCCTGTATTTTTTTTTTACCAGAAATGCTCACTCACCTACACCTTCTGTGTTATGCTGCCCATTGTTCTCGTTGACGGAAAAAGACTTCCCGGGGTAATCCAAAAATAATGTGTGTATCAATGTATGTTCGTCTATTCTTACGTGGGTGCGTATTTTGGTTCTAGATGGAGGCGGAACCCTGCTGGAATATACGTTACGTCAAGAGGCCGTCGACCATCTTAGGACGAAGGACTCGTTCCGTGTCCTGCTTAAAAATGGTAAGAATGTTTGTACTTTTTAATTTAGTTCAGCACGTTATAACTACAGCCACAATTGTGCTTTGCTTGCGCCCGTGCATGTCTAGTCGTCCATGCCCCAAATAGGTGTTTCGCTATTGAAAAGGTGTTGATTGTTTTTCTAGCTATATGGCTTCAAACTCATAGATATCGGCTCTGGTCGCAACGGGTCGACCCTGGTGGTACTTGCAAAGCGGTATTTGACACTAGTACACATGCTAAAGCTACTGGAATGATTTCACTCAAATTTAAGATGAAACTTTTTGAAGATGACGGCTATATTTTAAAGTTTCATTATGGTTAAAACATAAATGCTGTCCAGATAAAGGAAATCGTACTGTTTGTTTATGGTCGTGATGCAGTATCAGAGGAAACGGTTGAAAAACACTTTTGTTGCTTTCATTTTTTGGCAGTCTCGATGAAAGGTGGGTAGTCTGCTACATTGATGTGCGACTAAAGTAAAAAAAACAAAAAAAAACAAATGCTATACGATTTTTGGCAAGGGCCAGACCCACGACAAGAAAAAGTGATACAATGTATTTAGTAGAACTAGAACAGAATCGTACATTAATGAATTGCTGACGTCTGACAAAACGATCGACTGGGATTTTCACTATCAACGACCCTATTGCTACAAGTTACCGAGAAAATCGACCGGTACCATTGAACAGCATAGGCATCATATCTTACCATAGCAACAGCGAACCACCTACATTTTTTGGCCATTCGGCAAAAATAAAATGGAAAATTTAACGCATTTGCCGGGACTGTCATCGTTATCGATTTACTTTAAATGTAGATATACGAACATTATTTATGACAATTTCTCGCCTGGAAACTCAGTGATGGTTTATGTGTTACCAGATAGGAGGTGCATTTTGTACTTAAGTAATACTACTTTGAAATATAGAGAATAGTTATTTCAGTTTTGGCTTGAAATGGTCAATGTAAAACAGTATAAGTTTGTAAGACTATATCTATAGCCTCACAAACACCCGGCGTATCTAGAGGAGATGAGTATGTTGATTGGATTACTCAAGCAAGCGATTGTTACAATAAACGTAAAACTCATTGATCTATTTACGTGGGTCACGTTGGAGTTAACAAATACTAATGATAATACGATGTACTCAGGTCAGACTTAATTTGAAAATATAAATTAGAAAAACAGCTGTAATTGGGTTAGAGTCGAGTTACACGTTTTGGCAAATTTAGGCCGCACACCACTGTTGTCTATGGCTTAATGAAGGCTTGGCCTGATTCAATTGTAGACGATCCCATGGTCATGTGGAAGCACAGGCGCGTAATCGACGAAAGTCTACGTGCGTTGTAACTGGATGAGGCCAAAGAACCTTTTTGCCTTACTTTTGCTACCATTAAAGCTCTAACGTAAGATATGAGCGTAACCTCCGAGCGCCAAATGGTGAAACGATGTTCGCTGTACAGAAGACAGATCCGTATATCTGAATGTAGAGAAATCATTTTAACCAAATCAAGGGGGGTCCACTAGGCTTTGTTGTCGCTAACAAGGCCATTTTGGTGCTGTTCTTTCATTGTGATTGGCTAGCTAGCTGGCTGTGTGGGTGATCGTTCTGGGAGAGCTCTATTCCTACTGTGAAAGCCCCAGAGATGCGTCCGCGGTCAACGGGTGAAGAAAGCTATTTACACGCAACCGCCGCAGACAAGGTTCCGTATCGAATTCGGTGTACACTATATAATTCGAAGGACCGATGAGTTTATATCATCACCTGGTTACAAAACCTCACAGCGAAAACGAGGCACGCTATTAGAATACTGCTGCGCTATGTTTCGGTACGGTCTCAAAAGAGTTTATCGATTTGGTTGCGATACCCAAATCTTTTACATACGGAAAGCTCAAACTGCAATGTACGAAATGGGTCGCTTTCTGATAATAGATTGAGTACCATCTACTTTTTCGTTTAGCGGTAAGTTATACTGATCTAGCGGATAGTCAACAGAACAGTACCGAGTGCCTTAGAAGTTTGTGTAAAGCAAACGTCGATTTTTGATCTTCGAAAAACTTGTCCCTGTCGAGTCCAGGCTAAAACCAAGGGGTACTCGAACGAACCTCTGCCAAATCAAAGATAAATGCGTTATCTCTGGATTGAACTCGCTGGTGTGTGTTTATGTTTTGTTTATACAAACAAGTACCGCCTTTAGTCTAATTGAGCTAGTATTAAATTTCGCTTTCTTGGCTGATTTAATCTCAGCCCTGTTATTTTCTCTGATGTTTTTGATAGCCTACCATTTGTTCCCTATATTATTGATTCTGTTGGGTGTGGCTGCATATATTGTTAGTAGCAGAACAAAATTTGCGCGGCGACGATGTTCACGGCAACAGTCTTGATACATTTTCTGGGAATACCATCAAGGGGCTTTCTGCCATTGTAGTTCATTGCGCTGTCATGTAACAGATATGTTTGTTTCTTCCGTTTTCTGCTACAAGGAATCACTTGAATGAGCCATCGTATTTACTACTTATTGCGACTGATACTGAATTCGGTACGCGTACCGTCTTATCGAAGTTGGCCTTCGCTAATAATCTGTCAGTTGAAGATCATTCTATCGGCCATTATATTTAAATCCATGCCATTTAATCTACGCATAAGTAAGTGAGCTGCAATCTGTTTTGTTTCAGTGGCGCTGATAGTTGGATGGTGTCTGTCCGCTTACGACATAAACCAAGATACTCAGTAATAACTGGGGACTTTAAAAATTACACGATGGCTATGTCTTTACCCGGCTGGAAGTGCCTGGCTATATCCACTTATCAATAAATTCTATTAAATGTCATCAATAAACTAGAATCTTTGCGGGGTTAAGGCTTCTAAATATAGGGGCCTATCCCAAAGCCGTTTTTACCGTTATGTATCATAGATAAAAGACACAAGCACGATACCTCTCCGTAAAAACTAGGTTGTGTCTAAGCTAACAGTCTTCATTATGTGAAGATTGTTTTCATCTACCCTATATGAAGTTAACATAAATAAGGCAATTTCGTTTTTTTTTTTTCTCAGACAGTTATGTTTTAGTTGTTATACTGTAAGCGTTTACCAGCTACCATTTGTCTGGTCTCAATCACTGTAAAAACCACAATTATCGCATGGTATTGCCGTCTTCTTCCTTTAACATTTTCAAGCCTGTTCGTAAAAAGAGTAAGATGCCCATTTTCGAGCCTGTATCGGACCCTCAATCGCCCCAAAAGGCCATCCATGAAAAGAATAGCGGCTAGTTAAAATTTTTTCACAGCAGACGAAACATCGACGATGTTGATCAATTGAGATGAATCACCTCATTTTGTTTACATGATCGTGTATGCAAAAATTGAAAAGAGATCGTAAATACTAGTCAGGGTCAGGTGTTGTTGAAGTTGTTAAAAAGTTGAGCAGACGTAACTCAATCATTTCGTCAGTACTGCTCTATGTAGGTCCGAAGTTATTTCTGGCAGGCCTGTTACCAGATACGATTGTACCGAAAGACGCGAAAAACTCTGCCAAGCCAGCTACGGACGATTTAGCGTAAATTTACAACGGCAAAAACGACACCCTACCTAACTCGACTCCAACTCCAGTTTTCATTTGAAACGAAGGGGAGCACAAGGCGACTTACTAATGATTCGGCCATAGTCCGATAAAAAATATACCCCACTCCACCCCCCCACCCCCCGGTCCGTACTTTTTAAGTTTAAATTTCACAGTAATTTCACACAGAGATGTTAGAGCACATTATGGTTAAAAAATTACAACTATCTCCCATTGACTCATTGTTGGTCATTATAATTTCTGTGATAATTCACCAGTTCAGGACTGTAAATGTGAAATTTAACATTCTATACATATCAATTGTTACAAAATAATGGCTCTCGAAGCTGTAAAATTACTTTTCAGATCTTCCTGAGACGAACGAAACAATTGAAATCGTAGACGGTTTCTCCAACCAAAAAACCAGAACACGAATGCTTTAAAGTGATAGGTTAATAGTTATGATTATCCAGTATAACCAAACCACATTGGCCTGTTTACGCTAGATCCATAACAATTTTAAGGAGTCATGTGGACCTAGACGTACGTCGTGACCCACTAACTCAATTTGGTTACCCTAACTTACCGGAAGTTAGTGACTGCTGCTAACAAAAAATGCCTACAAAAAAAAATAAATAAAAGACTACTCACGGATCCAATGAGAAAAATGTTGAAAGCTGGCCAAAGTTGATTTTACCATTTTAGCCTTTCAAAACAGGCTCTTGGCATCTGTTAGCTGGATAGTTTTTATGCCTTCAGTGTCAAGTACCATAAATCGGACATCTATTTTGCTAATTATACAAATTTTTATATACGGAAGTGACGTTTACACATGAAATCATGAATACAGCCAAAGATTAGCGTGACTCAAGTTTACCTGGTGGTAAACATTAGACTTAATGCCACCCGTTTTTGCCCATGAAAAGTAAAAAATGAAGGTAGACAAGCGGTTGGGCAGATGCACGCTAGGCCTGTCCTACCTTATCAGATCCTTTTCGAGTGCTTGAGCCATTACATTGATTTAAAAAAAAATATTCTTTCTATCTCAAATCTGGATTTCAAGTGGTTTCTTTCGACATAGACGTAGTACAGGCATAGAGAGTTGCTAGTCCTTGTTTTTCCATTTAGACCAGAATATATATGAGTCTGTACTGCGATGCGAACTAACCTTCCATTAACTCATGATGAATAGCTTGATGCCACAGTGAATTTAGTAATGGAAATACTAGAGTTCGTGCTGCTATGTCAGATGGGCTTCTCGTACCAAACTGAGCTAGACAAGGTAAACGCTCGTTCAAATGGTTCCAGACCCGTGCTGTTCTAAGATAAACAAATCTCACACAGTTTCAACAGCTGTCTAACTACAGATTAGCATTGCCCATAGCCTGTTTCGCACTGTATAATTAAGCGGCGCCAGGTGCGACGCTATTATCCCTTGCTCCGGCTTGACTTCTTCTTGTTTTTACGTATTATCCTACAATGTCGTTTGGTACTGAATGCGTAAATAATAATTGTGTTACTACTACCGAACGAATATCTGCTTTACGACGAATATAATTGAGCGATGCCAAAACAGGCCTAAGTACTGGCCTAGTTTTGATACTGGTCTGCAGGCTAGGTTATTATTTGAGAGTTTTACTTTGGTAACGCGTATGGTTAGCATCGGGGCAGAACATAGAGAAGCGATCATTCAATAAAGATTGGCAAAGAATTATTAAGACAATTTGTTTTTGGCTCCCTGTCTAGCTTCGTTCCTCTTGCCCTCCGCTACACATGCCAATTTAATACTTCGAATATGTTTAATATGATTTTTTTTTGTGTCGTCACTTCTTTCAGAAGTCGTAATGGAAAAAGTATACGTTTCGGCCGAATGGTGTTGGCTGTTGCTGGAAATCGAAGACGAAAATAACTCGTTTTTAGGCGACGGATTGAACATTACCCTGCTAAGGAAAGGGGCGGCTTCTTCTGTTGGTAAGGAGATATTGGTAGAACGTATTTGTTATTGGTTTTTTCTTTTTTTTTTTTTAACTACACAAAGTAGAACACACTTAGACGTTTCACAACGTCCGTAACAGGCTCTGCTTAAGCTTATTCACACTTATCAATTTGAATCATATAGCAGTTGCTGGCACACCTAATGAACGCGAATCAAACGAACAAGGCCATCTATTTTAATATGAACGTAACGAAAGGTATAAAGATCACTGTATTTCAACCAGTCCTTATTGAAAATATTTTAATTTGTTGTGACGCTTCCCTTCGATTCATTAAGATGGCATATTATTATTCAGCGATATATATATACTAGGCGCGTAAACAATTCCTATCGTTTACGAGAAACAAAAATATCTCCGAATACCCGACCCACCTGCGTTGTGGAGTAGGTGATTATAATCATCGTTTACCTGATTCGTCACTGTTACAGGAAGTCGTCTAAGTGGTGGTTAAAAAGCGCCCGCTCCATTTTTTCTTTTGCTACATTAAAAACCTATAAGCTTTCTTATGTCAGTAAACAGACCTTGAAATTAGGTGTAATGCACAATATGGCGGTGCATGGAGACATAGCAGAGAATACTTGTCCCAGTGCACACTTACCCAAAAGTTTCTACAAAAGCATCTGGACTAGAGAGAGATTTGGAAAAAATCTTCCCAGTGCTCTACCATGGCCAAGCAGAGGCCTGTTGAGGCCGATCAATGTTCGCGGAATCCGGTGTGGCCGGATCTTACTCGAGTCCTACTGCAATTTTCCACTGACTACGAGATGCAAGGAGAACCGACCCAGCATCTCGTCCAGAATATGACCATACCCTTTCTCTAACGCATTGTTCTCTTGACACGCACCCCATCCCATATCGCAAAAGTCCACTCAGGACTAAAAATTACCAGAGCATATATTGAATGGTCTCATTAAAGAACGTCAATTATTCATACGAATTTAGTGTGGCCCCACACAAATACCTGCCCGAATTGACCAATGCGATAAAATCGTTTCGA
The DNA here is from genome assembly GCF_002532875.2 of Varroa jacobsoni. NCBI lineage: Eukaryota > Metazoa > Arthropoda > Arachnida > Mesostigmata > Varroidae > Varroa > Varroa jacobsoni. The sequence goes on from NW_019214267.1 coordinate 131,919, forward strand.
CCCCAAACAAAGGTCAAACGGCCATTTGATTCCATTGGGACCTTCTATCCTTCTATCTATTTCAGGTAATTAAAGACTCTACTGGGACCTATGCTATGTTATCAGTCAATTTATTAATTTCAGCTAATTAAAAATTATGATATTGCATAATTAAAACTAGCACAGCTAACGTGCGCGGAATGAAGCTTCTTTATGCATGATCAATAGGTGCCAAGGCTGTAACCTTCAACGAAGAGTAGGGTAAACAAATAGAGTAAAACGAATTCAAGTTAATAAGCTTGAGTTCACAGAGCCTGTAAGTGTCCTAATGTTATACGTATATATAAAATTATAATTTATCACTTGTTAACGGAAAGGTTTAATTGCACGGAACATACGTCCATACGCAAAACTCAGTGCTCAGTTTGAAAGACTTTTACAAAAATAAACCCTGTCAAAGTATTCGACGGTCAGTTAGACTATCGATCTCTGCGGCGCATTTTGTCTATTATGTTTAGTTAATTTTTTCGCCCCTAATAAGCGAGCGGTTTTAATAGCGGGGATCAAATGCATTGTTATACAACTCGACAGCCTTACTGCGACTTCATAGTTGAATTGCAGTGCCATCGTCTGCCAATGAGTCAGGACAAAGTTCTCCACTCCATTATCTAAACGTGAGATGAAAAGAACTACCTGTCTCTCTCTATAGGCCATACGTTCGCTCTTCACGAGAATCGAAGAATCACTGGAAGTCCTTCTAGCGCATGATACGCTCCTTCAAATTATTTTAGAGATTCATAGAACTTTTAGAAGCATAAATAATAGATGATGGAATTCCACCTTTCGATCCTTTCCTGCGTTTACCCTAACTCGACTGATATTGACGAATAATAACAACTAACGCAAAAGATGCCTTTTCTGTGTGTAAGTTCTATTTGGTTGAAGTTGAAAAAAAACTTCGCTAATTAACGACTCATCAATGCCAGCCTTTGCAATATTTTTGATACTGCACTGCGGCGCTGCACCAACATGAATACGGAACCGTTTTCTGCATCAGCATTTGCCATGCCTAGAGAAAATACGTGAACGATAAATCATCGATGGGCTGACACCTGTAGTCGTTGTTAGGGTACTATCTTCTGCTGGGAATGGGTTACTAGATTTTTTTTTGCACTTCCGCTCGTCATGGCGGTTAGCTCAGCATTTATGATACTTTTAAGGCGAATTAGACTCAGCTATCTAAAGTAAATATAATTTATGATATCTACATACAATTGGCATAGCTCTTAGTGTTTTCCCTCACACGTGAGTAGAGAGATACAACAAGAGACGTACACGTGAGATATATTTGATTGATGAACAAATCAAGTGTCTTCATACTGCATTACAACGACTGCAAAAAGTGGACTCCGATTGTATCTATCCACAATATAGCACAGGACATCGTGAAGAGCCCTGTCAACTAAATCGTAGCGCCAACGCTCAATCAATGACCCCACTTATTAGCAATCATACAGTATCCACATTATTTGAATGGCTTCGATCCATGCAATTATTTTCCCTTCCGCAACTTCCCTCGAAATACATATTCGACTGTCTGCGAGTTTCCTTCCGGTGGCAACAATCAACAAGGTAATGGCTCTGCTGATACGGAGTTCTGTGTTTGAACGCACACCTACAAGTAAACATACCGTATAAACGTATAGAATTATTAACAATATGACCGGATATACTGCGACAGTCACGTATCAAACATACATATGTATATACGTATACATTACACGCACACAGAGACCCAGACCCGTATACAAACGTCTTATAGGTGCAGAGAAGTGGTTACGTTTACTGGGTCTGTGCCAATACTGTCGTTCGTATTGGAGCACCGTGGAGCAGGTCATATAGTAGCCATGGGCTGGCTTTGATTTGTGTATCGGATTATGTGTGCGTGTATAGTAATGGTATCATCGTTATCTTCTCATCGTTTGACTTTACTTAGTCCGCGTCATCGTTGTGGTCTTATCGACATCGTTTTACTCTTACGCCCGCCGGTACCGCTGACGTTGCCAGCGTCACTGGCACCGTTGATGTTGTCCTTACGGTTTATACAGTAGCTAATCGTCACTAAGAAATTCGACCATAGACGAGGGTATTCCATAAAGGCGGTAGCTATCGTGGCCACTGTACAGCAGCCGTTATGGAAACATAACGTTAATATTGTTAGTATTGTTATTGTTTACGGCGTCTGCTGTGGCTGTTGTCGTGGCGTAGACCGCTCATTTCGTTGTTATTCTGTTCTCGAGCCGTACTTGCTCAAGTCACTTAACACCAAATCGATCTTACTTGCGGCGCTAGCATCACCGCTGAAAGAGCCGCGAACGACGCGCCGCATACATATATATATATATATATACATATATATGTCTTGTAGCAGTTTAGGCTCAACGCCAGCAGCAACTAACGATGAACAATCCCGACAGAGCGAAACAAAAAAAAATAAATATATAAATTGTCCTTCTGTGCGTTGTTTTGTAACGTTGTCAAATTTCAATCAAGTGCCAAGCGGCCGATAGTGACCCAGACCGATTTGACACCATCTTCTGTTTCATTCGCGAACATACTGTGAACGAAAATTAAATCATTTAACAAGTACTATCGTCAGAATGTTATACAATAGTTACTGCTGAGTGGTCAGCGCGTGCTTATACGAAAAATACACACAGCACAATCATACTTTGTATAATTTCCTGTTATTCGATTAAATTTTTACATAATCTAAGTAAAAAGTCTATTTGAATGAGGAGTGCGCCTTAAGCGCATACAATTTATAGGTGTCCATTGAAACGACAAAGATGAAACTAGTTTCAAGTAGAATATTAAACCACCAATAGGTAAACTTCAGTTGCGATCCATGTTCGTATAATATCTATAGGAGTGTTAATAGCTTGCTTCTCCTTTCTATGGCTGATCGATTAGTAAATTTAGAGGAACACAGCTCCTTTACCGTCGTCTGACGCCGAATGCCACCAAACAAATAGGCGATTGTGATATAATCATAAATTATTCGTCATGTGGTGGATCCCTATCAGTTTATCCATATATATTATACTAAAAAGATGCGGGTACGAAGGTTCTACTCTGCGAGTTTCTTTTATCGATCAAATATTTCCAAGTGAAAAAAAAAAAAAAAAAAAAAAAACTATTACGCTATATAAGCAGTGTCAGTTATTTGCGTCGTAACGCGCTTCTACTAATATGTATTTATGGCAATCACTTTAAACGCATCGTCTAAGTAATAAGTGATTGTTTTATTTTCTGTATTTCGGTGCAATAACGGGTGTCTATCCGTAGACTGTATATGACGTCTGAAATTTTCATTCACGGAATGGAAACGGATTAGCACTTTTCAAATAGAATTTAAACGACGATTTGATAATAGCGGCGATAAATCACAGTTCTGGAGCCCACCCCTTCCTTGTCTGATCAGACTGACGTATCTGTGGACGGGTTCAATGTGGGCAAGTCGCTAAGACACTCGTTATTAGTGTTACTATATCATGCTTCGTATAGGAAGTCCCAGTTCTGTTTGTCCGCCTATACGTGTATCTGTGCATTTGCTAATAGTAATTTTTCCAGTTTATTCGATTCGAGAAGTGGAACGTCGCTGGGCGTTTGTGAGGACCCACCAATGATCAACGGAAAAAAACTAAGGCAGGATCATTATTGCCACGTGTGCTATAACTCTCTATGGAACACTTCTTCAATAGAAGTTATTTTCTTGTACGTTGTACTCGCGATCCTACTTTTGTAACATCGTAAGTTAGCAGTCAACAAACGTTCTCTAACTAGTAGGTAACAGCGTTTCTGATGTTTCGCAACATCAGCATGTAACTTTAGACGATTCGAATAACGCGCCAACAATACTTCTTAGCTTTCACCCTGTTCCTGGTCGTCTGGGACCTAAAGAACTGCTTCGGTCATTACGCTACAGGAACAACGGTAACAGAGGCAGCATGAGAATCTGTGGCCAGCGATGGTAGCAGACGTCGGCAATTGCTGCGCACGATACTGTTTGACGCGTAGCCATGATGTACTATTAAGATCATCATCGCTCCTCTCTTAGAAGCTGTTCGTAGTCGAAAGAAAACACGTAGGCTATGAAGAGTACTGGATTCGAGCTAAGCAGACAGGATATAACTGTTCATTAATATCTCAGCACGATATTTTTCAAATCGGAATAACGGAAACAAAATCACAGGCTGACCAAATAAATGCACCCCTTTCCGTACAGTCATCTAATACATCGTAGGAAAATTGCCGTGTGGTACTTGTCAGTGTCTAAAGAGTTCTAATTGATGTTAACTGCATGATAAAGTAATTTGGAATTAGAATCCACTGAACAGTAGAGTCGAAGGAGGCCGAGAAGTAGCCAATGAAAGGTCGTTGATTCAATTCCTGACTTACGAGAGAAGTACATCTGATAGGACTTGAGACATTTAATGTACTCGGTTAACTTACGAAACTTACAACGCGCAAAGCTGTTGTTTGGGCTAGCTAAAGCTCACTGAGTACATAACCAGAACAGAAAAAAGAAACAGGTAAATTATCCAAATAAATCTGTTTATGATGTGTTGTAAACAACCCCTAAAGTATAGGTAAACCTTTGATTTTAATAATGCTACAATTTGGAAATCTAATACTTAGACCTTACGTCCGGTTTTTCCGTAGGAGCGAAGATGAAAAATTACAGTCATTACTATAAAGAGCGCTTGGAGAAAAGTAGCTGGATTATCTAATAAACATCTGAAGATAAATTTTCCCCTGCGCTGCGAAGATCGACGTCCATCTTTTCAACCTTCAGCCATTAAATATCCAGAAATGAGGCTTTGCACGGTCACCTGGTTCCATCGCACATGTCATTATTTTCCACCCTTTACCTTAGCTCTTGTTGTTAGCGAATTGGAATTGTTGCATAAAGGTGTACACACACTATTGACAAGTAACTCAATGGTAGCTGGCTGTCACGACATCTGTGCCATTATCGTTATATACGACACATCTGGAAATTGTTATTTTTGCTCATATGACAGCATAACTCGGTATATGTATAGTTTATGGCTGTTCCGTATAGATGGTCGGCGCAATGCGCAGAGTAGGAAAAACACACACATAGTAACCGTAACTTTTTGAATATATCGATCGTCTACCCGGAAAGTCGAATGAATAGAACGACTCACTAGGAAATGTGTTGATTGTCCAAGTATCAGACGCTAAACAGTATTAGATACAACTCGCGAGATACCTCAGTTTACGTTTGCTGAATTGCTCAGTTACACATTGACATGTTGAATTGTAAAGGGGCGATCAAGAACGGTCCCAAAGGAAGATCACAGAATGGGTCCTCGCTCAATCAATATGGGATCACGGTACAGGAAACGGGGTTAGAATATAAGAGCGAAACTTGTTTTTACCATACGACTCGGGCGCATATAAAGTTCATGTTTATTGTTCGCGCGTAGACTGATATCGAAACTTATTATTGTAAGATATTCATCAATGAAATGTTTATGGATCTTTATAACTTTTTTGCACACTTCGTCTATGTTTATCTGTATTATAGACGCAGCAGCAGCAGCAGCAATTCCATTCACACCGAAGTTATTGACGACCTTTGAACAGACACAGGGGAAATCATTCGAGTAAATTCAATGTATGGGCAGTATGTAAGGGTTATTTGTAGTGTTTTAACAGACATGCTGTATGAGAAGCGATACTGTGTTTTGCATCTATATAATTAAGCCCGACAGGTTTTTTACGGAGCCTGATCCTACTGCTTATCGAATTTATAAACTGAGATGAAACTGTAGAAGGGCATGGCCTTGCCAAAAAATAGCAGTTCCCATTGTTCCATAGCAGGGGGATATACTGCAGCCGTTTCTGCTTTCGGACATCCCAATTGTTACCCAGTTTATTTAACTGCTAAACATCATTATATAAAAACACGGGTATTAAAAAAAAAATTGGAAGTTTGCTTTTGCCAGTGCCTCCAGTTGCACCCTCGAGATGTAAACTACATTTTGCGTTCGTATAGGATTTAAAGAAGTGTGTTTCTTCATGTGTCTATATATATATATACTGCCAGTTGAGTTGAATAAGCGCACTATTTAAAAATGGCTGACTATCGATTCCCTATTGACGCCAGCAGGATTTAAGACGCGTCTAGCATCTTGGACTTGTCAAACCGTTAAGGCTTGACAGCACGCGTTAAAAAAATTAGGGGAGAAATTATTTCCCTATATCCTCATTGCCCCGTGTACTGTCCTACTGCAAAGAGAGCGGGTATTTGTAAACTATATTTTAAATAATCAATTGAATTTTCAACATGTGTCGACCTCAAAAGAGGAACTGCGCTAAAAAGCGTTATCCCAAACCATTGTAATTAAAGCCGACAGAAAAGCTGTACGAAGGAGCATCCGTGAAAAGCCAGATTTTTGCGTAACGAAAGACTTTGATAAAGCCCATCACGTTATGAATTGTGATATAATGAAATGAAAACGAAGCGAAGTATCGAGTCTAAGCTCTATTACGCCTAAGAAAGAAGAATCCAAACTAGCCTGACGAAGAAGATTACGAAGATATTGCTTTAATCATGGCAAAATGACAATGCCCTTATCGGTTCGGCCAGCACCTATAAAATAAGACTTTATCGCTTATTGGAATGCGCTTATATAAAAGATACCGATGCAAAGATACCGCTAAAAAAGTGGCCCTCGGCTATTGATTTGGTAGCGTGCGTTGGGTCGAAACAGCGTCGCCTAACAACAATATCATATATTGCTAGCATACTTAGTTATGTTGATTTTTCGCACCAATCGCCTATGAATTTCCAATAATAGCTGGGAGAAATAAATTACACAGTATTCTTTGAAGCTTGTCATCCGACGTACACACGTATGTGCACATGCCTTTCCTTCCTACGTTACGCCTTCCCTAAATCAAGCTTCGGCTTGCGTGCACGTTCTCTGGCAGCCTATGTCGACTATGTACATAGCATTTATACGAAAGGATATGGCTTTCCGCACCCAAACCTAGAGAGATTTTCATTTTTCATGGTTGACATATTTCTCCGCTTGTCAGCCTAAGTAGAAATGACATACTCGATCGCTGCATGCTGAAGCTTGCTATTCAAAGATAATTTTTGCTGCATTTGTGGACAGCTCGGTTAGTGTGTTGCCTCAGCCTTTTCGCTGCGTGGCCTAGGCCTAGTCTCAGTAATAAGGCTAATTAATATGTAACGCTCGTAGACTGAGTTTGCAGATCATATTTAATAGACAAAATAGGAATGATCCCATCTCTTGTTTTCGAACTCAACTTTCTTTTGTCCTTAATTAAAATGTTCCCTAGGCTCTAGTGAACTACGTAGGACAACAATCGGTTAACAAAAATAAGCGTTTTAAATACTGCTCACTCTGTTTAGATTGAACGAGTGCTAATGTCAACCCAGTGGATCATGAAACTGTTTGAAAAGTTTGTGGGAAACGACCGACTGTTTTTACATGTTGGGTCTGCGTGCTCGCTGGAGCATGTGAGATGCTGCCATCAAATCGAGTTTCCAGGATTAGATATCCATTTACCTAGTGGTCGAAACATACTTCTCGACGGTCACGTTTCGTCTTTTTTCCAAATCTCCAAACAAACTATTCATAAAATATCGAACGCCGTTTCACTTTCTAACCGGGTCAAACTATCAAAGAAGTCTGAACTAGCTGAAGTTATCTTACTACACGGATAGTTTATAGTATAGCCTAGCTGTGGTTTGTGGATGGTTTCTCCCTAGGGACCGCTGGATTGCAACAGATTCACCTGGAAACTTTCCGCACTGGAAAAATGAATTTTATCCATAAAAGGTTTAAAAAAGCAAAATGCTTGAAATTGGCAATAGAATAGTAAATGCCTACCAAACAGACTTAAATTTCGTAAAGGAAGGGGTTCATGCGGCCGTCTACTGAAGTCTGTAAAGATGTACATTCTTCTACTTCTTACCAATTTGTTTCTATATAATTAGTTATTCCACTTTGAAAGCTAATAAGACAGCTGGTAGCATGGCCGAGGAAAAATATATGGGGGGACACACTCTACCTGTGGAAGGCGGCTAGGGTTTGCGATCGTGGTCAAATGTCTGAGGTCACCTGCTGCGTAGAACGCCACCGTACTAGATGTGGCTCGATACGTTAACGTAGTTTAACGTGAATGGATCAACTGATGCTGGGTATGCTGACGGTAGCAATTTTATGAGACCTTCAATTTCTAACTGTGTGTGATTAGGGACGATGAGAGTCTGTAAAGGCACGCTTTGGATGAGAACAACATTCAACAACGATCCAGCTCCTACTAAATCTGAAGAATTGGTCCTTTACTATATTACGAGGAGCAGCTAATTTATTTATAGCATAACGTGTTAATCGAAGACTCAGGCATTATCTTTGCTTCATTTGACGCTGCCGCAAGATGAAGAAAAAAACGTTGTTTAGTAATCATTCATAATGGCAGTGATATTATTTTACTATCGGGTATATAAACACGTCACAATTCAATGTACCGCATTCGGTGGTACGGTTCCAACTTCTCAAGATAGTTCTCAGGCTTGATTTCTCTGTAGTTGTTTCGCCGCCACTTCAGACGAATCCGATAATCAAAAGATGCCTCGCTTTAAGCAATAAAGTTTAGTCTCTTTCATAACATATTAGCATATCGGCAATCGTGCGGTGTCTTATACGTTAGGTATCTGCGTTCAATAGCACTAGGTCGTTCTCGTCACGAGCGTCGACGCTTGTCACGTGTGGCCTTGAATCAATCTAGCGAGAGGATGTCGCGCCTGATATGAGACATCCGAAGTGTTTTGTAAGCTAAACTTGTAGACTTCAAACACATGACAACTGTTGGTGACAGGTATATATTTTAGTTCTTATAATGAATACGTAAGCGAAACGCATGTACTTTGTATTTAAAATAATAACACTACTAAAAACAATTTGCAGAGATGGAAATTTTGGATCGACGGACGTGCCTCTAGAGAGAATATACGAGCTAGATAAATCGCTATTTTTTGAAAGTACAAAAATTGAGCTTAGAATTCGATGGGTAACGAATTTTTGCCATGGAAAAAAATCTAGGTTAGACTCCCGGACTGTACCTATCTATTTATCGAGTCAATATTTATAAAGGATGGCCCTGAGCCCTCTGTTGAAGGATAAGCCATTACTAATAGCTTAATTAAAATTGAACAACATAAAATACAGAGTTCTCGCTTATTTTACAGCAGCTAATTATAACCGTTATTTATTGAAGAATTGAATTTGCGAACGACGAAATCTGAAGCTGACGACGCTGGCGCTACTATGGGGCTATTAAGCTAGGTTTTTTTTTTTTTGTTTCGTGAGTTTGTCAAAAAATTCGTTCCGAAACCGTAGCTCAATACGCGAACACCAGTTGCTCGTACTCCTAGCCAATTGCCGCGCGTATTATGTGATGTTTATGAACACAGTGACCAACAGACAGGCAATAAACATCTGATTTTTGAAAAAACCTGCTGCGTTATGTGGCTCGAACTCGATGCCCCTAAGATATCCGTTTGAAGTATAGCCATTACGAATAACAAGATCTAGATTGAAAAATAGCCTTTTTTACATAAAACTGTGCTACACAAATTACAAATGATGAAGATATTTGAAAAACGCCTTCACAACAACAACAACAACAGTCAATATCTAATTAATATAAGCATCTTTAGTCTAACCAATAGGAGGAGATGGGGACACAAAAACCAAATTATAGCCTCCTCACAGAAAGTAGCTGAAAAGATTTATTATTTTGCCATTGACAAAATCTAGGAAGGTTGGCTAACGAAATTTGAAATATCATTATATACTATATTTACCAAGAGCGCTTTAGATCTCGTGTATCGTCGGTGTTTTTTTTGCTCCTCAGCTTTTCTTCTTGGCTTAAACGACCCTATTCTGTCTCATATATATCGCAAGCTCTATGTCGATGACCTGAAACCACTTAAAGGACCCTGTTAGCAGACAGCAAACACAGAAGCCCATAAATAAAGTAGAAAAAATAATGGCGCAATAGCCGTATGGTCATATTAGCACTATAACGGTATCTACTTAGACGGACGATAACCTGCGTGTCGTTGTAGAAATGAAACAGTTCCAAAACATGGGTCGATCAGAAGCCTGGCAGTTATGATCTCGATAGACTTACGACTTGACGCGTAGTTTGTCCTAAGTGCCACGTTAATAACTAATATGCTGTTGAAAAATTTTACGGCTTCATTTGGATAAATGTCCAGTTGTTCTTGAACTGTCTTAGCCTATTTCTTTTAACTTTGAGCCAGTATACGCGTTCGGCTGAGATCCTTGCACAGAGCCCGCAATCGATTTGAGACCAGCGGCCGACAATCCTTCCAACCCACGTGTATGAATACCCCGAAAGCTATGAAAATGCACAATCACATGGGGTCTAAGAACGATATCGAAGAAAGCTAGTTCCTTTGATAGCGGAGTATTGAAATGGCTGCAAAGCCTGAAAACGATTGTTGCGCGAAGTATTGTTCGAACAACATGGTGAAATAATATGCTTTCTTGGAAGATATCTACATACGACAAGTAATTGGTTGCGACGTAGAGAATACGTCTACGTCTCTAATTTTAGATAGTGTGTTTTTAAATACAGTAATTATGTCATATACTTACACTTGATGTCTTTCAAACAAAGGAGCATCGGAACTTAGCAAGTACCTTAGCTCGATGAAACCAGTAAGGGGAACGAGTAATGAAGTTACCCTTGCGGTTTTAGACGAGTATATTCCAAAATAGTTGTCACTTGCTTTTTGCTCTAGAATCGGGTAATTCATTCATCGAAGCCTTCAGCTACGAAGGTTATTGGATGTGTAAAATCGTATTCTTAACTTATAACTTTTCTGCACGATGTATGGTTATTATTAAATTATACACGCAGATTCACTATGCCGATATATATATATAAACATACCTAATATATCTAGATATCCGGCATTTTTAAGGTAAACATGTATAATTTACCAGCTTAATATATCAACAATAGTACTTTTACATCCATAGTTTGTAGCATGAAGATGCTTTACGTGCAACATGTTTATCCAGCAGGCGCGTTAAACGACTTCGACACGTTATCCTCACGCTTTCCTTACGCCATGTCCTTCTCCAACGTCGTTTCGATGATATAATCATAACTGTAATTATCATTGCTACAGTAATAATGCTAGTATAATGGTATTTTCGCTTAACGCCCAATAAGCGTCCCATCTAATCGTGGTGATATTATGGTAGGCGTGTTTTTTTTTTTTTTTTTTTTGATATTTTTGCTCGTGTTGTCCGTGAATGTAATCGTTACATTGGTGAAGGGAACGCCGTCATTCGAATGGATCGGAAAACGGAAATCAAACAGACAGAATGAATACTATAGATACATATGAAACGTTCCGATAACGGGAACGATCTGGGAGCATTGAATTTTTCCGTCCGAAATAACGATGGCAAGCCGGTCTGTCTTCTGTTAATCGCGCGGAACTCAGTTTGTTCGCCTTTCAAATTAGCTAGTAAGGGCTCGTTTGAAGAGCTGATTTAACTGTTCATGTATGGCCAGAGGCAGGTAAATGTTCATTAGTTCGTAGTAAACAACACACCTCAATGCCTAATTACTATAGTGAGCTTTGAGGTTACTTTTGGATGTCGTCCGCACTCCAGTGTTGCACTTTTACTCGAGTATGATCGTTTCCTTATGTCTACGATCCTATACAATAGTTAATCTAATGTTAACATGACTTATCTTTCTTCTTCAACACAAGGGGGGTGCCAAACTGTGTACAGATAATTAGGTATATAGGGCAAACCTTATACGTCGAAATCATTCTCAAATCGCGTTGACGAAATCACCGTCAGCTAATATGCTTCTACCTAACCCTAACTTTCCTTTATGCCGCGATCACCAGCCCCAGTAACCTATCCAGGTTGTCCTCGGTACCATTTCGATTGCGTAGTATAGGAAGCGTGAATTCTGGCAAGAAACCCGTATCGTTGCTGCTCGCCAACGACGTAAGGAGGGAAAATGCAACGTTGAGCTCCTCCCCGATTAGACCCAGTGGGAAGCTAATGAGCAGGACAAAATTGCGAGCCGAATGAACGATGATAAGGGCAAGACACGGCAAACGTGAGGGAAGCTAGCTACATTTAACGGATCAAGAACATGACAGGATGGGAACTGTTACTACATGACTAGGTATTGACTAACAGCTTCCGTTTACTATTTACCTACCCTACTAATGTACAAAACGTACTAGAAAGTTGATCTAGTGGACTGGAATTCAATGTGCTAGACGAGCACAATAAATAACATTGTGGATAGTCAAAAAGGGTGCATGGTAGGTAGATACGATGAGAGAGCCAGCCGTCAACTAGAGAGATCTGAGCACGAGGATTAGCATGAGCTGCACTATAGCTACGCTAAGCGTATGATAGAATAGTTTTCGAATAGAATATTATTAAACATACGAATTCTCTTCGAAGTTCCCTGGATCGCAGTAGTCGTCGTCGTCCGCAACAGACCAAAGAGCGCTAAATGGCGGAGCGTACGTTGTTTGCACTAGTGTGCGTGCCGATCATACGCATATTTTAAGATATAGATTAGATAGATACCTTTTCGAGATTATTCTGCAGATTGAGATATGAATGAATGTAAATAAGAACTGAAGCTATTGAAATCATTTGAGCTGATTTAGAAATCCTGTATCTATATATAGTATGCTCAGCCTGTGGTACGTCTAGTGTTTGCCTGCCTGCCTGCCTGCCTGCCTGCCCGTGTAGGACGGGAGTTGTTGACCGGTCACGAACGGGATAGTTCACCTTACTTGACTTCATGACGTCGCTGTGACTGCGGTATGCGGAAAAGAACCGTTGCACGATAGAACGGCCGGCGGTCTACGCGAACAATAATAATAACAACAACAACAACAACAACAACACTTTGTTAACGCTGCGGCAGAAGCTGCTGCCGTTTTTGTTTGCGGCCTTTGATCAGCCACCATGATAACTATGAAGGACACGACGATGCAACAGTGATCATCGACAGTAAACGAAGAGCAGGGCGTATATGTACAGATGCTCATGGCAAACGAACGGAAGGCAGTCAAGTATGGCCGGCAGGCGATGGCCTTACAGGCATCGCCGCAGCGGTAGTAGTCATGACTTCGTGAGTGAGGCGCGCGATCGGGCGGACATTTAAAACCAACATCGATTACGGCAGCTACAGAAATAAGAACAACAGCGATAGTAGCACCAAATAGCGTGGTCATCTTCGTACCAAGTTTTTTTTCAGCCATCAAAATTCTAAATAGATATATGTGAATGCATGCCTAATAGCTGTTTAGTGTTACTTTGTCGTAAAATGCTTTTCACTCAAAAGTACAACGTTAAGATGCGGTCCGGTAACCTCAAACGGTTAAGGTCGGAGCTTTCTTCGTAACAGGGCTTGTTTGCGTTTATGGACGTATTTGCCATCTTGAAAGTATTAGAATGTCGCCCGCCTGCCATACGGAGCGTCATCTTCAACGAATACAGTCTCCTCGAATATGATCCAAAATCTCTAACTTCTCTACTTCAAATCCACATTATTCACAGATAATGCAGATAATTGAGTCAAGGCTTGCTTAAGAATATTTTCGAAACTTACAATTGTCTTCAAATCTCTACTAATATTGTAACAAAGCTTTATTAGTACTTTACAAGCTTTTTTTTTTGATAGGTTAATCTGTGTCCCGATAGTCCTAAACTCTTAACTGGCATCTTTCAGTATTTCTAAATAAACGATAACAACGTTTCAATGTTAGTTCAATTTAAGACATTTCACAGTCTCGAAGTTTTTCTGCTTCACACTTAACAGAACACTCACGTAACAATGGTGTTTTGTCATGCGTTCTTCCAGATACCATTCTTGTGTTAGGCGCAAGTCGAGTGCCGATGTCGTTGGATCGCGGCCGGGCTACAGTCTCTCTTGACGTTGAAATCCCACCTCCAGCTGGAAAGGACTCCGAAGTAGTAATACAGCTTTTAGAGACTAGGGGCTGCCTCGCACACCCTTCCACGAAAAGGATCATACCAAAGGAGAAACTCAGGAGTGCTCTGGTGTTCGAACACACTCGCTACACCGTTCAGGAGCCAAAAGATGGCAAGGTAAGTTTGAACTTGAAAAAGCTGTTTATCAATAAACAATTATTTTTCAGTTACAATATTACGGCAATTGGCGGATAGTACCTTTAGGATTTTTGTTTTCATAACAGCGTCAGAGACCCAGCTTGAAGGGGACGACGCTTCTCAATATAATCCGCATCAAAATTGTATGTTATCTATAATAATCAGCGTTCGATCCCTGGAACAATTAAACTTGAGGGTCAGTTTTATGTCGTATACGACGCTACGCAATATAAACAAATCAGTCGAACGCGCTAGTCCGGCAAAAAAAAAAATAGATCACTGTATTGTAAAATCGAGCGTGAAATAGATTGATTTTTAGAAACGTTTTGTATGTTCTATTCGTTTTGTATAGTTGTCGTCATAGAGTTTGGATCTATAACTGCTAATAGAAATACTCATACGCCTACACGTATTTAAATGTGCCAAATAAATAAACGTCCAACGTAGACCGAACCTGCTAATGTTAAGTACGGTCGAGTGGAGCTGATTTACATAATGGACGCGTATAGAACCAATAGGGGAACGCTGCATCATCATGTAATGAATTAAGATTTGTCAAAATACGCCGTAGTATTTTTACGGATCGCGTATGTCGAACATAACAAGCGTCAGTTATACAGGAGGTGCCGTTAAAGTTATCCTATATAGTCGAAAGCGATCCGATAAAATAGCTGAAAATAGTAAGTACGGTATCGTTTCTCGTGACGAAACGTTCATTTTATAATATGGAGTGGATATTCCTTGAAACGTTGCTTAATTTCAGTGCGTTAATAATGTAAGCTGCCTTTAATAAATGTTTGTTTCTTCTCCGCGGGGGCCTCGTGTTTATTAATTCGAAAAGTTCGATTCTGACGAGACGGCAGAAGCGACGGCCGATCGCTTAAAGCTTCGAGAGCTGCTATTCAATTTGGTATAGCCGCAGCCTCCAGACGGTTTAGCAGAGGGTAACTCCGTCCTCTGGAAGCAGCAATGAAGGCACAAACGTAATCCATAAAATTGGAATAACAATAGATGTCTTGTGAATCCTTCCAACTGAAAAGAAATTAAATTATCTATTCAAACGCAACAAGGCTTAGTGAAGCCACGTATTATTTACTTCAAATAATTACAACCACAAACAATCCGTATAAATATTAATAGAACAATTTTAATACTTCTAACTTTTAAGTAGCACAGATGCCACTCACGGAAAACGTATCGTAGAATTGTCTCGTTTGACCTCACTAAACCCAACTGATGCGTGTCTCTGTATATCAATATCGAAAATGCTGCATGTAGACTATAAATAAACTCGCTTCTGGACCGTCGTTACTACTGTCAGCAGGACACATAAATGGCGCCGCGCAGGACGTATTTGGCTCATTGTCACCAGTGAATGACGATATGTAGAGGCTACCTAGACATAGACATAGACACCTAGAAGGTGAAAACCTTGTGAGGACCTAAAAGCATATTGAGTACTGCTGTGTTTACCTCGTCGTCATTATAGTGGTGTTCGAAAGGGTATCAAGCCATGTTTAACAGCAATACCGAACATAAAGCTCTTAAGCCTTAAAACGGACCATTCAGGTACATTGTTCACACAAGGGGGCGTCGTAGTTCAAGCGCTTTTTATTCCTCATCTGTGGCAGATTAATCGTACAGCATACTTTACACGTAGATCTGAGGGCGGACGTTTTTGCCTTCCGTTTCCGAGTTGATTTGGCATTTGATGATTTCCTAGTTCCGAATGGAAAGACCTCGATAATGATTGCAAAGATAAGAACAATCAACGATCTGTTCGCTTCTAGCTTTCGACGGCCACAGTATCGTTGTGACAGTTCCTACCAATAGTAACATAAGAGTCATCAAATACACCGTGTCAAATGTAATATTGCTTGTTTGGGACTGGATAGTTTCTTTAAAGGAAAAAAGTGTTCAACTTAATTTTTAGGGGTCTTTAATACGTGCCTGCCCAATGATGAATCACAGTAACGTTCTCCATGGAACTGGACAATGTTTGATCTTTCAGTCTCTTCAATAACATCAGGTATCACATAATCGGCATAATTAGACCTAACGATTGCCTGCGCGGTTCACGGTATCATCATTTTATTGTCGAGCTAAAATTTGGAAGGACTCGAACTCTATACGTGAAGGCTACGATGACGCGGCTCGTATGATTTTAGATTGGATAAATTTATCGGCTAGGGGTGTTTTGTTCATCTTTACAGGTTATTGCATAACTACGGATCGCTATTTGCCCCACTAGACGCATACGAAGGTAAAATGTAGAGAAAAAAAAAAGTTTTTTTTTTAGCTGACGCACGCCGTACATTTGTGCAAGTAATATATCTACTCTGATCATTTGGTGTAGTAGTCGCTCTCAAAATGACTAGAATTAACGAGCCATTGGTTGATTTATCAGAAACGCAGTAGAACAATCTGCGTATTTCGATTTAAACGTATAGTTGTATACAGACAAACACATTAGCATAGATGCGTTTGGCCAAGATAAGTTTATTTTATCAGCGTTTATCGTAATCGTCTGTATAATCAAAACAAGCAGAACTAACCCCCATGATGTTTATCATGTCACACGAACATATATGGCTCTGTAGATGCTTTATGAGGTCAGTTTGTCGATTATCATTTTACCAAAGTCTAGATATAATTTCTAGCTAACTAAAACCACACCACCGATCCTAACTGTGGCACTTGATAACACGTACTAAGCCGTTTTGAAGCATAAATTAAACATACACAAAAGGAAATTCACAAGTCTTTTGTCTGTATAATTAGCTAAGTTTCACGTGAAGAAGTTACTTGATTGTAAACTTTCATTGGAACCACTACATCGCCTACACTGCTATGTGTCATAGGTAATTACTCTTAAGGAACGCCGTTGACTATGAGCGTCGCAATACGAAACGTCCGTAATAAAAAAAAAAAAAAAAAAAAACTAAGAATTACTTTAAACCAGCATGTGAAAAAAACGTTTGTAGCAGCCACATGGGGCAATTGTATGTTCTGAGATGAGAAACCTAACAAGTTCGAGCCATGCGGACGAACCGATAGCGGCTGCTAAAGGGCACGCTTCAAGTTGATACTGTATTTAGTGAGCTAGTATGGTATAAGGCGCTTACTTTTCGAAAATCGTCCTATAGTAGATGTAGCACAACTTAATTTCCTGTACATTGTATATCTGTGGTAGGATATGAGAAAACACTATTATTATTATTTATTATGTTCAGTTATTAGACATGGCGTCGATGTCATAGCAGCTCATCACATTAGATATGAATTGTTAGTTTTTTTGTGCAATCACCTTCGTGATAGTCTAACGCTAATGACAAAAAAAAATAAAATAAAACTTGTCAAGGCGGAGGTACCCTTCTTCTGCGTGTGCACTCCCACTCCTTTATTTCCTCTTGCTAAAGATGCGCAGCTGGCGAGCTAGAAAACGGGTATGAGATTCGCTCGAAGAGGAGGTAAGGTTATGTTAGCGGAAAGGCTGTTCATAGTCTCTACTGCCCATCCCTGTCGGTCCGTCTGTCCGTTCGTTTGTGTGCGCACGTGTGTCTGCGTCAAGCTTATATTGGCTCCCCCACCTCATACCCCCTTCTCTATCAGGAAAACTCGTGTCCAGATCCTGCCCATTTGCCACGGGCAGTACAGCTTCTTAAGTGACCCTTCCTGAACACTCAGCATAAGAATAATATAAGACGTAATGATAGCTCTTAAAGGAAAGGTAACTTGGGTGGGACGGGCAACGTGCTGGGACGGCTTAAAGGTGGGTCCGCGATCTCTCATTGGAAAACAAACTCACCGAGAAAAACAGCAAGAAATCGGCCAGGAAAGAAGAGCAGCACAAGGGCGGGAGACTTATTTCTTTGAACAGAAGAACCAGATGGTAATGGGCCCTTGCTGACCATCTTCTTTTTCTTATCTCCTTAGTGTTTTTATTTGACAGCTCTCTTTAGATGTGCGTCATACAGGTAGTTTTTCCGACTTAAGTATTCATTCATTTATCTCGAAATTTTGCTTTTCTTACAATTGGGCCAACAAACAATTTGTCGGCGTATCCCTTCACACAAGAGACACACCCGAATATCTGCGTTTAACGACTCGTAATTGTTTATAGCTACCAAGTCACTGGCATCAGTTAATGCCACAGGGTTTACGGTTTATCATGTCATTTCATAGGGACGTTCCACTACAAAGGATAATTATGTACTACGAATTCATTGTTTCCTTCGTTAACCGATTATTCGGATCTCGCCCGGTTAACGCTGTGGTCTGACCCTTGGTAAGGGAATGCGGGCAGCCAGTTTATAGGCAGCTTTTACTGATGGCAGTAGACTTTTGCAATTTTGCATCGCTTTTACAGAGGGTCTACGTCAACTCTTTTCGAAACAGGAAACTGGTGATATTCGTTATACGCCTTATACAGTTACCTGACTGCAGCTAGAGTATAAAGCGGCTATTTTCAGTGGACGCCAAGGTCGGTTCTTCAATGCAACACGTATATAGAGCTCTTAAGGTCATATATCCAAATCGCCGTTGCCAGGTTCTGACAGACTGAAGCTAACATCCTTTGGCTTCTCATTTAAAAAGGGTATGCGCTATATATACATATATTTCGAGTCGCTATATATAAAGTCGAGGGTAGAGGATCCCCAGTGACTCTCTGCGTATTGTACGCCATATTCAAGCTATCGTATGCCTGTTTCATCTCGAATATGTTTGTGGAGGTAAACAGAAATGCTGTTTGGCCTGATAAGCAGGCCAAATGTACATCATTCGGAGCACTTGGCCTTAAAAAACTTTGCTTTGTATTCTATAGATTCGAGAAAAGGAACGTTAAAGAAGCGAGCGAATCGAAACGAGAAAAAGAGCTATTATCTCCTGTTTCTCTTGCGCCCCCCGTGCTCACATGTAAACATATATATGTATATATGGTTGAAGCTCAATCTATGCTTCCAAAATTTCTATTCGGCCAAAAGGCGAAGGAAATGGAAAATGTTATAGGGGATTTGACTCGATCTCGGTTTATAGGTACGCTGTTAATATAAACATTTGGACAATTAACTTGGATATTCGTGAAGCTATGCTTTGTCATTAAACGTGAAATTCGTCATATATACAATTACGGAGCGGGCATGTGGTATTTTCTACTTTAGAGAGTTAGGCTGATTCGAACTGTTGAGCTGATATCTTTGCCCAGACCGATTTCTCAAAACTTTGTGAACGTACACCCTTCAAATCACTACAACGCGTAATCAATATAATTATGGTTCTCTATGTTTTTATATGCTGCTCGTACGATACCGGATAATATATGACAACAGTCGTTGTTGTTGTTATTATTAAACCTTTCATAACAGTGTTTATATGCTTGTGTGTTATAGACGGGTTAATTGTGTATTTTTATTAACCCACTGATATACTTTATCTTATATTATTATACTGACAAAAGTATAATAAACGTCGGTATGTTGTAGGTATAAAAAGCATTGGTTTGTTCAGTTAAAATCAATCTGGACTGGTGGCAGCACGCGAATATTTTTGCATAATATAATTTGTAAGCAGTATTTGTATATATCTACATTTTTTTCATGTGTGTTTTTTTAGATGACAGTATACCTAAAGGTCAGTCGTAACGACCGATCTTCTGAGCCGTTCAGGTTTACCGCAGTCACTTCTGGCTCTACAGGATTTCCAGGTTCAGCATCGTCAGACGCTGATTTCGAACCACTTAATCAAGGTTAGTTATTTCTACTCTAAAGCTTATTATATAAAAGTAGCTATTTGTAATACAGTTGACTCCTAACAGCTACGTTCGTCTAATCTATGCTCAATCTGCTGTACCAACTTGCATGATCAATGAAAAGCTTCAATGAACGATAATTATTATAATAAAATGGTGAACGATAATAGTATGGTAAAGCTATTATCCGTAAACTAAGTACCCAATGGATAGGCTATATGAATGATTTGTTCGTTAAAACGCAGCCTAAAGCACGATCCTATGTTGCTGAAAAATTCCCCTCTGCTGATGCGGCTCTGACACAGGTCAATATAGATTTCCTCTAATAATCTGTGATTAACAAAATTGTTAGAGAATATTGTTATTCAGTGCGAGAAACACTTGCTTTACTAGTTAGAAAAACAAAATTAATAGGACATGTCGATTGATTCCTAATCAACCTAGTGATTCAGCTTGTACAATAGGGTTTCAACAGTTCATAGCCCATTCTGACGACGTTTGAAATGGCCAGCTTCTTCTCCCGCTAAGCTTTGAACACTTTGGTCGATTCTCGCGGTATACGATTTGCGACTGTCGAAAGAGCTTTCCATGATCTTTTCGAAATAATTCCCAACAAGTTACGAAGGATTGTCTAGGACACTGATGTTTTGCAATAACAAGAAATTTAGTTATATTTTAGGTTGGAAGCAATGCGCAAGTTCTAGCTAGACAAAACTGGACACTGCGTAAGGTCGGTAAATGTTTCGACGACCAAGATGAATAATCTCGGAATAATTCGAAAAACATTAAACATTCTCCACCGAATAGCTTGCCCCTCATTGCCCTAGTTTCGGGTTGTAGGAAAACGTTTTATAAGTAGGGTTTTAAATTTTAAATGGCAGCCCAGTGTCCAGAATGCGAAGCGTTCCACTATATCATATCAAAACACTGTGTAAACTAACAAGTTTAGAGAGCATTATTGCTCTGGGGGTCACGAGTGCTATGCCCCTAATCGTTTACGTAGAATTATTTCTAACCAAAAATATCTCCGATCGTGATTGTTCTTGCTGTGTTGTATTGCACGAATGTGATATGATAGCTATTAGCCCACCTTTGGAGCACTGGCTTAAAAAGATCTGCGTGCCAGTTGTCTAACTCTGACTATGATTTATATCCATCATCTCTTTTCTTTTGTTGGAAGAATTCGAGCTGGTAGGCAGCTCACGCAGTCTCCTCATTCCGCTGAAGATTATCGGAGACGACGAACAAGAAAATGAGGAAACTTTCTACGTCCTTCTCAAGGACAGCCATTCGCGGAAGACTGTGGCAAAGGTAAAAGGTCAATCAAGTTGTTAGTACGTATATACCGAGTTAATCTCAATCCTGTTGCATTAGATCACGAACGGCTACACTGTTCTATTTACCTACGCCATTATCAATGGGAAACGATGCGCGTTAATTGACTTCTGTATGTTCGCTTAAATATATACAGAGCCATATGGTGTGCTACTGATGATACATTAGAACCCAGTAGTTTCTTATGGCTAATCTCCCATTATCCATATCGACTTACCCGCCTGCCCTTTACCAGCACCGCCAATTCTACGCTATCGCCGAAGAAGGTACAATGAGAAGTAAAGTAACAGCAGAAAAGCCCTTGATGCCGTCAACTTGGTTACCTTCGACTTCTTTTATTGCTCAGTTCCCTTCCCCGTTCGTTGGCGCTGTGCACGATCCGGGACCTTTCGTAAATACGGCTATAAGCGACGAGCAGCGGCGATAAATGCCGAGCGAAACCAGAAGACAGCGGCGAAGCTGATAACGTTCAAATGATTATAGTTTTTTTGATTGTCTCTTATCATCAGCTATATTATGACAGTATATCGTAGCATTATAAATTTCATAGGGAAGGAGGCCTTTTTTTTTATTAGTTTGGTGCTTCAAGATAACACTAATTTGTATGTATTCGAATCGATCGGAAACAAATTAGCGAGCCTCTACCATGGTCCTAGTTATACGTGACATATACATTGACAATGTATGTTTCGTATAGAAAATGCTTCAATGAGAGACGAATTAGTCTGTGCTGGATCAAGTTGGTTTGAGATGTTTAGCATCATGACGATGTGACCATGAACATGACCGAAGGTGTTTTATCTGTGGTAACTAATTGTTGACAAATTTTTAACCGTTGTACAGAGGACTATCTGAATCTCTTCCCGGGTCTATGTTAGAGCCTATAGGAAACGTTCTTAGCGTAAGGGATACCTTGTTTAGACATGCCGCTATCACCGTAGGATTCTCTCGATTAAAGATAGAGAATTATATTACTTCACGAATTTCTGTATAAAGAAACTTACGGGACTTACCTCTTTTACGTCAGCCGATCGATTGACAGCAAAGATTAGAAGCGATGGAAAAAATGGCTTATATGTCTTAACATTTAACTCTAATTCCCCTCAGACTTCGGTGACCATCATTGATGGAGAAGTATCGGCCCATTCGCCTTATCTACGATTCATCTCTGCCCCAACCATTATATCCCTTCAGAAGGAAGGTCATCAAAGTGATACTGTAGCTGGCTATCAACAGCGCCATCGGTATCACAGTCACGCAACAAAGCATTCGGTGATTCTCAATAGAGGATACCCACTGCAGTGCATAACGGTTAGTGGGGTATCGCCAGACGAAAAAGAAAAGAGTACTCAAGCCTTTTCACTAAATCACTTTAAAACTAGGAAGCCAGAATGAACGGATTGATGTGTTGGCTACTTACGTCCTATTTAATTATACCGTTCGTGCGAAAAAAGTTAATTAATTTACCGTTATGATCGTCTGCTATTTGACAAGAAGTCATTTTTTGAAAGCAAGTCCCATTTCTGCATATGATGGAGCCAAAACGAGAAAAACGCACGAAAATTGATCAGGTGTATATGCATAGTAGTCGTACATATGTTGAACTCCCCTTTTTTTCTGTATCAGGAATGCGATGAACGACACCCTCATTTCGCGCCTACGTCTTCGCTCTGTGTGGCCCTTCGAACGCAAGAGGAGACCTTGAAGTCCGGTGGAAGCACAGGCCAAACCAGCGATGGAGCTGGGCCTCTATTTTTGTTACTGTCATTTCGCTGGAAGTGGGCCCTTCACCCATCGGACCCGCTCGAACCGCTCCGCATGCCCCCAAGATTTGTTGCGAATTCTTTGCAGCCTGGTCGACTTGAAAGCTTCCTTTTGGTGCCGGGTTCTCGTTTATCCTGCTCGGTCCGTCTCCAGTTGGCTCCAAAAGAGGGTTATTTAGGCAGAAATCGCGGCGAGGAACGTGAAAGTGCCCTGTACCACATTAGCGATAAAGGGGTTTGCCCTTCCCGGGATACTTCGAAAGATGGGGATACTCATGGAAATAAGACTATGTCTGCTAGAGGGACAATGGAGCCTTATGTTTCAACACTTAGACTCGTTGGTAAGTTGGTGATAAAATATTATTTTCGGTTAACAATCTAACCTAGCAGTATTAAAACTTATTCATTGCATATTTAAACGTACAAACCCTTTGTCGGAACCCTTCGTCATTATTACAGTTGCCAGATTACAAACCTGTTATACTGATTGTTCTTGATGGTGCATCATATAAGATTTGTTGAAAAACACAGCCTTGTTCGATCTCACTTGATTTTGTGTATGAAGTAGAGAATGCCTTCAAATGTTCTCTCTTTTTCAATAGAACGATCATCTGCGCCTCGTTTCGAGCTTTCGGTTTCAATTGCACACCAAGATGGACTTCTGCCGTTGATCTCTACGTTTCCTATTCTTAAAGAGGATTACACGTTTTCGGCACCTCAAATTGCCACTCTAACACGACATCCATGTTCAAATTTCATCAATATTAGGTGCGTGCTTTTTTGTCTTCAATAATTTGGACTTAATAGATGCGTTTTTTTAAAAAGGTTCTTAATAAATAAATAACTACATTGTTCTGCGAATTAATCCAATATGCATTTTTGCGATGCAAAGGCTCAGATCTCCGCATCCTTAGGTACAAGGTTGGATCCTGTTGACTTGTGCCTAGTTGTACGATCTAGGCGAACCGAGACACCTTGTCCCATCCCGTTAGTTAATAAACTCGTAATGACAGTGCTGAGGATTGTTATCAAACTTCTACTTTTTTTTTTTTTTATATACCTATTTCAGTGCTTTACATTCTACACTTTCGTTAACGTCGTGTACTTGGCTGTTTCGGCGCGAATTTTCTTTGGAGGAACTTAACTTGAAATGCGGTGCTACCGTGGACATACACTCAGGTGGAGTAGCGGAGCTTACAGCTGCAGAAGCAGACAATGATCACGCAAGTTCCCTCAGCAACGAGGAAATGCAGGCATTAGAGAGCTCAACTTTTATGCTATCCTTACCGCTGCATGTCGCGTACCTCCAACGTACTCCATGCCCGTCCAACATGGCCACAAACAGTCAACTCCGCTGGAATCATGTCTCACTTTCGAACGTGCTACAACTCAGTTTTTTGTATAACAAGCCAACGTTTACAACTAATGCGGCTGATCCAAGCCAACTTACCACTAGCGATCTTCATGATGGAGGTGAGTGTCAAACTGAGACCGGGAATTTTAGGCTAATTATAGGTGTTATTTTTGCTACTGTTAGACATATTAGTTTAAACATGGCGATCAAGCGAAATGTCTGCATTTGTAAAACCGTCCCATATTTTTCGTAACGTTCATTTATTAAAGTATCATTTAGTCCCTGGGATATATCGTCACACGTATATTTTTCAAACGAATTATTGGCGGAGAAGCTTCGTGCGAGGATGTTTGTGTATCCTAATGATTTCTCACTTTGGCAGGACGAAGGACATATCATTATTGTTTTTGTACGTCTCTGTGGACTGCAATCTCAAAGCAGTCTAGCGTGCGACGTGTGTCATAAACAATGATGAACCTAAGTTAGGACGACATGAGCTATTGACACATAGTCGTATCACACTTCCGTCTAACCCTTTCGTCAAGCGACCAAATGTCTGACGGCAGCGTGCTGACGATGACCGGTGCGTCGATGCTGTTACACAGAGTACTTATAGCGTAAAGGGCCTATGGTATTGACAGCCGCCGCACGTCCATCTATCCAGTGTCTACTCATCATCAACTCTATAACTCTGCCGCTCCACTCGGCGCAGTAGACACGTGATGATCTGTGGGTTTTCAGTCAGCTTGATGGAATCTATTATACGGGGCCGTCATATCATCACAGCTCCGTCAACATTAGTCCTCTCTGTTATCGACACCAGCAACGCACAGAGCAGGATCAGATAACAAAGAACAACAGTGTCAGCGACGATGACGATAACTACAACGCAACAATAACAACAACCATAATAAAACAACGACCTCAGAAGAGTTCGGTGGAGATTTATTGAATCACTGCTCCCTTATTTTCCTTCATCGTATAGCACTGGAAACTTCCATGTAACCAATACGTTATCGGCATTTTAGGCAACGTGCAATAGTTGTTACAACTGCACTAGCCGAGTAGCCTGTAAACCTAGCTATGCTGATCCACATGTGAGCCTTGGATCACTCCTATCTTCAACGGTCCGAATGTCTGATTAGACGCCCAGCTAGTGACTGGCTGGTGGTTTGTCTCTGTCGAGCGACGATAGTGTCATCCCTATGACCTGTAACATTTGTTGCTGGCTGTATTAAGCAGCGGGGCAGGCGTGGTAACTGAGAATACTTCCTTGTTGAGGTGTTGTGCCCCATGTCGTAACTATCTATCGAGCTACATAAATTATTATGCTTGTCCCTGTTGTCAGCCCAGGATCGGGCTTGACGATATCTGGAATTAGCCACCGTCACGGCATCGCTGACTACTCGGCGGGCACCACACGACGCGGGACGATAACACTTATGGTCTAGTCGTTGAAAATGGCTGACAAAAGCAAGAAGCAAAGCGAACCAATGAACGGTGTGTACTGGTGGAATTGTGCTGTTATTACTGCCGATCCATGGCGGCCGGTCGGTCAATCAGGGTGCGCGAACGACAAAGATGCGGGGGGTGAGGGGTAGACTAAAGAACTGAGACTGTTGTTGTGCCAGTTCACACGTCTTTCTAATATCCATGCTTTTTTTGTGGCTATACCGTATCGCAGTGATCTGTTGTCACCTTTCGATTGTTGGGATCTTTTGTGAGGCGGAAACATAGAAAACAGGAACAAATTATATGAAGGAGAACGTTCAAAGAAATTAAGTATTATTTAGTGCCATAAAAAATTCAACTGTGTATTCCGCAAAAAGAAAAACATAACTGAGATATAGGTACAAATGTATAAGCGATACGTAGAATTACATTCGCAGAATCCGTATTAACTATGCCCTTTCTATTTGGGTGTTTGGGGTTATGCGTTGACAAGCTTGCTTATGGTATTCTAATTGTACTACTAGTGCAGGCAAATAGGCCAAAAAGGGACGCTGAAATAGACTAACGTTCTTTAATACGTTGAGCAAATCGTCATGGAACAAGCTTGTCCCCTGTGGATAGCTGCAACTTTCCGTTGCTCTCCGATATCTCATGGCTCCGATCCGCGGCGAGTATTCGTTTGTTAATCGGTGATTCTCCTCCGAACAGAGTCCTTGTCTCTATTTCCTGTCGTCACTGCCCGTATCTAGCGACACACAAAAAAAAAATAGATTCCAGAATGTCTAAGTGCGTATCGTACAAACTAAACAATGCGGCAGCTTGCCACTTGGTACAAGCTTTTCAACGAAAATTTACTTCGGCAAAATAAAAACGACGGGAACACATAAATGATCAGTCCTTCCGAATGCAACAAATTACTAAGCAAAAACAATAACCCAACGAGTACAAACATTTTTATTGAATCTGTTGATTCCATACGTTCGGTCGGGTCTAAAATGGGCAGTCAAACATTCTGCGTTGAAGAAACCCTGTTCTCTGCACATATCACCATGTTGCTCTTGAAAGTGACTCATAATATTTTAGTATGAAGAATAACACTCTAGATGACAGACGCGATCAGCTTCATTTGGTTGCCCCAGAGAGATACCCGTAATCTGCCCGTAGCCGCCTCCTTACGTTGGCGGCTACGGGCAGATTACGATAGAGATGAACTATCAGTAATTGTCCAATAGGCTGTAATTTGGTCGTAATCTTTTGGATGCCAGCTAACGGCTTGTATTTCACTCTTCACCCGTTGAGCGAATAGAGACTAGCACAATCGAGGTCAAAGGGCACGTATCCTCCTATTGTATTCTATGATGGTTCCTTTTTTCTTATACAGCCGTCTAGAACAGGCGCACATATAGCAGACAGTAACAATGATTAGTCTCTCTGTTCGACTAACGTACAATAGATTCGGGTACGAGTTACCCCTGCCAACAAGCTAGAGCTATGCTAGCACCTGAACAACTAAAACTAAATAAATAGGTTTTATTAAGACAAGCTAAGCTAAATAAAACGGATATACAGTAAATAAGTGATTTAGAAAAAAAAGAAACCACTAGCAGCGTATCAATGGACTGGTAGGCTATGCCTACGATTGCCAATAGCAAGCCTGCTAATAGTTGCTTTAATAACTTGTAGATAATTAGAAAATAAAAAGTGTACCGCAACAGAACATAGTGCATCTTCGTTTCGTCGATTCTATGAGTAAGCTGTATCTAAGCCTCAACTGTGAAAGTTTCTCGATTGATGGAGCCATTTATATTGACTAATAAGGCATCTACTTTCGATAAAATCCTATAACAGGTACACCTTATGCTGTTTAGGCAGGGTTCTTTTTTTCGTCATCTAGAACCTGATTTATTTAACCCAGCCGATTATTTCGAATGTTGTATATATTTCGTGCATGCCCATGGATGAGTTGTTATGGCTAATCTGCCTGACTTTTAATCCAGTATCAAACATACCTAGCGCTTTACTGCCACCAATAGGAATTTTGGTCTGTTACAGCAAGCGTCGAGGTGGATGAGGTACGTCTGTCGGCTGACGGAATCCTTAAAGTTCGATTCCACTCAAATCATTTCCTGCGTACGAGAGGCCGACTTGTTCTGCACAGAAAAAAGGGTGGGTACGAAATGTGTCAATCAATCAGGTTAAGTGGTTAGACCCGGCCATATGTATTGCTCCCGGAGCTTATGTAAGCGCATACCGTGTAGAACAAGAATCTAGGCCTAACGTTTCTGTAATTACGTATGCTGTCGCATATAGCTCAGCTGGGATTATGAAAGAGACAGATAGAGATTTCTTCGACTTCTACTTACTCTATAATAGATTTTGTAAAGGATTAAGCAGTCGCTATTTTCAACTAGTCCAAAGTATGGCCATCAAAACTCCAGAAGTTCCTTTAATAATTTATGCCCAGTTGATTACAATGGCTAAATAAGACAAAGACTTCTATTTAGAAGAACGAACCTAACAACGGTGTACCCAAAAGGCGTTATGCGTGGAAGCGTTTATAGAACAGATTCGTTTAGTTAAAGGACTTCAACGTGCTGCATCAGAGAAAATAACCGGTAAACACATTAACACGACATATTGCTACTTTTCAGCACCTTTTCATTGTCGATACGATTTAAGACCGTAGAAATAAAAGGGAGCAATTGTATGCTTCGGCAAAGATGAATTTATTAAGGCACAAACACAGGGAAATCGGTACATGTCGTACCGCTGTTAATTCGCTTTATTTTGTCTCAGATCTATGGAACGCAAGTACTGTGTGGGCAACATCAGGATCCGACAAAATCCTATTCCGAATTCAACTGGAGCGTACGCTATCGGATAGCAAAATGGAATGGATACTCTATTCACAACAACCAGTAAGTTACCTGAAGTCTAACGAGCAGAATCCGGCAAAGTTCATGTTTCCGTTTCGAGGTTGAAGCGGGGAGCGTTTGTACCAAACAATCGACACTGCTACATATAGCTTCTAGGATTTTCTTCCACCAAATATCTGAGCATTACGTTTTTCATTTGTCAAGATGAAGACACGTTGCTGACACAAATAACCCAGGCTCCTATTTCGCGGTTAGAAAATTATTCTAATATATTTATCAACTTAGACAAGGAGAAAAACGATAATTAATAAACATTTGCATCTGCTTGGTTTACTTAGTGGTCTCCAGCAAGTTTTCATATTGTTCTACCTGGCAAGTGTTTACGTGAAATAAAATCTGAGAATGCAATAATTCCTAACAACTTTGCTCTCTATTTATAATTAATTAATTATTAAAATGATAACTATAATAAATGGTAAAGTTCGTAAATGAATACACAAATCATTTACTTTAGGTGATCCGCTTTTCGGGGAATGTAAGCGTCCTTATGTATCCGTGCCTCCTGAGCTCCGACGATTCGGACGAAACCGCCGAGGAATGCCAGCTTGCAACTGAGAGTCGATATCTGGAATTTCTGATTCCGGTAGGGGCCTTATGTCACGGCTTCTCACAGTTTTGTGCGACGCCTATCATAGAAAATAGCGGTTCTACAACAAAAGAGTGCATTCGATCCCCTTCGGGACAATGCAATATATTGGTTTTTGCTTATTTATATAGAAACTTAATTCCGACTTATATTTTGCTATCAGATATAGTTGATCGAAGACCGCAAAGACATCTCTTCTTTAATGTTGAATTTTAATTATCAATATTATTTTGCACAACTATCTTGTAGCGCATAGAAAGACATCTAAACGTGTATCCTATTTTGAGGTAAGCTAGTAGAAAGTAGGAATAAGCCCAGAATATGGAGCGGGTATACTTGCATATTAGATTAATTTATCTCAAGTCGGACTGGTGAGTGAGGCTAAATATACAAGCACGTTTGCTCTCGTAATATTGATCACGAGTAGGTTCGAAACGTACGTGCACACAGACAGGACGGGATGGGTTCGTCGTATTTGTTAATAATGTAGAGCACGTGATGATGTCCGTGAACGGCAAGTTTTCTGTTCGATGGACTTGCTCTCTCCTACGTTTAGGAATCCGGAGTCAATTTTAGGGTTTTTCTTTCCCAGTAGTGAATACTCCGTTCACGACCGAAATGTCTTTTAGCTTTTCTATCAATTAGAAGAGTCAGGCAAAAGTTCTAGTTCTGTTCTAAGTTGAGCGATAGAAGCCCAGTCCTTACAGGTGGTAGGTGCTTTTAAGGGATTTAAAGGCTCGATGCCTGGCTGACTTAGGTTCCTTCAGAAGCTCTACACAGCGTAGCCTTCCATCAGGGCAACTTTTAAGTCAAAAAGACGCAAGGCAGCTAAGATGTCACCACAACGAAGAGCGCCCTTCTGGCATTTTTTAACATGTCGACATTAGCCATCAAGTAATTAGGAGCTGACCCTCGTACGGAAATTTGTTCGTGAGGGTGAGCGAGAAACTGGCATGCCTTAAAACCTTCCTGGATGCCTTAGTCCTCCTCGCCTAAACATCATTGCTATTGTTTTCGCTTCATTAACGGACAATCCGAGTTCGGTAGAGGTCACATGCAATTTAGCCATGGCTTACTACATTTGGGACTGATTACAACCATAAATTACTAAATGATCTGCGTAAAAGGTAACCTTAATTAATCTCTGTCTGTTCCTAATCATGGAAAACAAGTCCTTTAACAAGACTGGCAATAGTAACGGATTGACGTTATCCTCCCGAGCTACTCTAGTAGCATAAGAGAAATAGGGCAGCTCCATTGTTGGGCGTCATCCTAGTCTCCCGTAGTATTGCTACTGCAGATTTAAAATGTTTGGTGGCATCTTTACTTCTACCAGTGCTTCTAACGCAGTATTATTTAGCCTCTCAGACTAAGCTGAAGACTGCATGGAAATCTACAAGCCCTACAAAAACTGGCCGCGAGGGGCATGCCAGAGCCCTTGATATCGTCCATCAAGCTTAATCAAGCCATTATAGTAGAACGGTTCTGTCTGAAACCATGTTGTTCTCCTTAAATTACTATTGTGCTCTTTTGAATATGACCAAGGTTCTTCGAATAAGGGGATGTCAATAGTCTATAGCAGGTATTTTTTTTGGCTATGTACTATCAAAAAGTCGGCTGGTCAGGATCGCCAGTACCCTTGCTTCTTGAGAAGCTTGCTCCCTCTGCTTTCTCTGAGGGCATTGTTTGAAATGCTTAGATAATGTGTGGTGTCAAGAGCTTTTTTTGCTCGTAATTGTGATTTTGTTCGAGGCGGTGGTGATCAGGGGAGATTTTTCCGGGATAGTATGATTTACTCCAAAGCTATTTGCGAAGAGATGTATTAAGATTGATAAGTCTACCAAATCAAGTAAGCTAACGATGCATAACCAAAGACCCATTTCTAGGGAGGGCGTTCTAAAACAAGAGTTTTCTATAACCTGAGCTAACTTCGTGTGTCTGAAGTGTAGATTTTTTGACAAGTTATCCTAAGGTAGTCCGAAAGAAATTTTGTCGCCGGATGCGTATTAGCCAGGGCTTTAGCTATTAGGCGTAGTGTTCGATGTAAATGCGCTTGAACAGCGGAATTATTTCATGCACCCGCGTGAAGAGTGCCTCTGGATTAAGACGTCGCGAGAGCAGTTGTCTTTTTGCATCGAAGGAGCTAGAGATTCCTAGAAAACGTGAAGCACTGATATGTACGCTCCTTTCTTAAACGAGTGTCACCGCGGAACTTTATCCTGTTGGGTCCCATGGCTCTAGCCCGTAAATGTCGGGAAAGCGCTTGGACTGGCGATATAGCAACTTTGTGAGGCGGTCATGCTACCAAATGATGGTTGGTCTAATCGGAGTTTAGAACGTCGCAAATGATCGCTAGAACCGCAGGCGGGACCCTTCGCAAACCGTAAAGGAGCTTCTTGGTCGCAGTGAGGATCAGCTCTGCTTCCGGCAGAAGAACAGTAGTCTGTCTATATATATATATATATATATATATATATATATATATATATATATATATATATATATGCTCTAGTTCTCATCAGAAATAGAGCATCGATATTATTATATACCGGGCAAG